>NW_020620825.1:13902098-14070408 GCF_003573695.1 Papaver somniferum | reverse complement strand
TTCAGGACGATGAATCTTTAGCAGTTTCCAGGTCAGATTCACATAAACCCTAAACGAACATGAATTCGTCAACTTCGAGATAGATACTGGCTCCGAGATCGAAACCTGGCCAGGATCGGACCACTATAAGCCTGGAAATTCGTAAGAACGACGAATCTTTAGCAATTTTCGGCCAAGATTCCATGGGAATATTCTCAGAAACCTTAAACACACACGAATTCGTAAACTTCGAGATAGATACTGGCTCCGAGATCGAAACCTTCCCAGGATCGGACCACTATAAGTCCGGAAATTCGTAAGAACGATGAATCTTTAGCAGTTTCTGGCCAAGATTCCATGGGAATATTCTCAGAAACCCTTAACGCACATGAATTCGTCAACTTCGAGATAGATACTGGCTCCTAGATCGAAACCTGGCCAGGATCGGACCACTATTAGTCTGGAAATTCGTCAGAACGATGAATCTTTAGCAGTTTCCGGGCTAGATTCTCAGAAACCCTAAACGAATATGAATTCGTCAACTTCGAGATAGATACTGGCTCCGAGATCGAAACCTGACCAGGATCGAACCACTATAAGTCTGGAAATTCGTAAGAACGATGAATCTTTACCAGTTTCCGGGATAGATTCCATGGGAATATTCTCAGAAACCCTAAACGCACACAAATTCGTCAACTTCGAGATAGATACTGGCTCCGAGATCGAAACCTGGCCAGGATTGGACCACTATAAGTCTGGAAATTTGTCAGAACGATGAATCTTTAGCAGTTTTCGGGCTAGATTCTCAGAAACCCTAAACGAACATGAATTCGTCAACTTCGAGATAGATACTGGCTCCGAGATCGAAACCTGGCTAGGATCGGACCACTATAAGCCTGGAAATTCGTAAGAACGATGAATCTTTAGCAATTTCTGGCCAAGATTCCATTGGAATATTCTCAGAAACCCTAAACGCACACAAATTCGTCAACTTCGAAATAAATACTGGCTCCGAGATCGAAACCTGGCCAGGATCGGACCACTATAAGTCTGGAAATTCGTAAGAACGATGAATCTTTAGCAGTTTCTGTCCAAGATTCCATGGGAATATTCTCAGAAACCCTAAACGCATACGAATTCGTCAACTTCGAGATAGATAATGACTCCGAGATCGAAATCTGGCCAGGATCGGACCACTATAAGTTTGGAAATTCGTCAAAAGGATGAATCTTTAGCAGTTTCCGGGATAGATTCCATGGGAATATTCTCAGAAACCCTAAACGCACATGAATTCGTCAAGTTCGAGATAGATACTGGCTCCGAGATCGAAACCTACCCAGGATCGGACCACTATAAGTCTGGAAATTCGTCAGAACGATGAATCTTTAGCAGTTTCCGGGATAGATTCTCAGAAACCCTAAACGAACATGAATTCGTCAACTTCGAGATAGATACTTGCTCCGAGATCGAAACCTGGCCAGGATCGAACCACTATAAGTCTGGAAATTCGTAAGAACGATGAATCTTTAGCAGTTTCCGGGATAGATTCTATGGGAATATTGTCAGAAACCCTAAACGCACACGAATTCGTGAACTTCGAGATAGATACTGGCTCCAAGATCGAAACCTGGCCAGGATCGGACCACTATAAGTTTGGAAATTCGTCAAAACGATGAATCTTTAGCAGTTTCCGGGATAGATTCCATGGGAATATTCTCAGAAACCCTAAACGCACACGAATTCGTCAACTTCGAGATAGATATAGGCTCCAAGATCGAAACCTGGCCAGGATCGGACCACTATAAGTCTGCAAATTCGTAAGAACGATGAATCCTTAGCAGTTTCCGGGTTAGATTCTATGGGAATGTTAACGGAAACCCTAAACGCACACGAATTCGTTAACTTCGAGAAAGATATTGGCTCCGAGATCGAAACCTGCCCAGGATCGGACCACTATAAGTCTGGAAATTCGTAAGAACGATAAATCTTTAGCAGGTTCCGGCCAAGATTCCATGGGAATATTCTCAGAAACCCTTATCGCACATGAATTCGTCAACTTCGAGATAGATACTGGCTCCGTGATCGAAACCTGGCTAGGATCAGACCACTATAAGTCTGGAAATTCGTCAGAACGACGAATCTTTAGCAGTTTCCGGCAAAGATTCCATGGGAATATTCTTAGAAACCCTAAACGCACACAAATTCGTCAACTTCGAGATAGATACTGGCTCCGAGATCGAAACCTGTCCAGGATCAGACCACTTTAAGTCTGGAAATTCGTAAGAACGATGAATCTTTAGCAGTTTCCGGCTAAGATTCCATGGGAATATTCTCAGAAACCCTAAACGCACACAAATTCGTCAACTTCGAGATAGATACTGGGTCCGAGATCGAAACCTGTCCAGGATCGGACCACTATAAGTCTGGAAATTCGTAAGAACGATGAATCTTTAGCAATTTCCGGCCAAGATTCCATTGGAATATTCTCAGAAACCCTAAACGCACACAAATTCGTCAACTTCGAAATAGATACTGGCTCCGAGATCGAAACCTGGCCAGGATCGAACCACTATAAGTCTGGAAATTCGTAAGAACGATGAATCTTTAGCAGTTTCCGGCCAAGATTCCATGGGAATATTCTCAGAAACCCTTATCGCACATGAATTCGTCAACTTCGAGATAGATACTGGCTCCGAGATTGAAACCTGGCCAGGATCGGACCACTATAAGTCTGGAAATTCGTCAGAACGACGAATCTTTAGCAGTTTCCGGCAAAGATTCCATGGGAATATTCTGAGAAACCCTAAACGCACACGAATTCGTCAACTTCGAGATAGATACTGGCTCCGAGATCGAAACCTGGCCAGGATCAGACCACTATAAGTTTGGAAATTCGTAAGAACGATGAATCTTTAGCAGTTTCCGGCTAAGATTCCATGGGAATATTCTCAAAAAACCTAAACGCACACAAATTCGACTACTTCGAGATAGATACTGGCTCCGAGATCGAAACCTGGCCAGGATCGGACCACTATAAGTCTGGAAATTCGTAAGAACGATGAATTTTTAGCAGTTTCCTGCCAAGATCGAAATAGATACTGGCTCCGAGATCGAAACCTGTCCAGGATCGGACCACTATAAGTCTGGAAATTCGTAAGAACGATGAATCCTTAGCAGTTTCCGGGTTAGATTCTATGGGAATGTTCACGGAAACCCTAAACGCACACGACTTCGTTAACTTCGAGAAAGATATTGGCTCCGAGATCGAAACCTGCCCAGGATCGGACCACTAAGTCTGGAAATTCGTAAGAACGATGAATCTTTAGCAGTTTCCGGCCAAGATTCCATGGGAATATTTTCAGAAACCCTTATCGCACATGAATTCGTCAACTTCAAGATAGATACTGGCTCCGAGATCGAAACCTGGCCAGGATCAGACCACTATAAGTCTGGAAATTCGTCAGAACGACGAATCTTTAGCAGTTTCCGGCAAAGATTCCATGGGAATATTCTTAGAAACCCTAAACGCACACAAATTCGTCAACTTCGAGATAGATACTGGCTCCGAGATCGAAACCTGGCCAGGATCAGACCACTTTAAGTCTGGAAATTCGTAAGAACGATGAATCTTTAGCAGTTTCCGGCTAAGATTCCATGGGAATATTCTCAGAAACCCTAAACGCACACAAATTCGTCAACTTCGAGATAGATACTGGCTCCGAGATCGAAACCTGGCCAGGATCGGACCACTATAAGTCTGGAAATTCGTAAGAACGATGAATCTTTAGCAGTTTCTGTCCAAGATTCCATGGGAATATTCTCAGAAACCCTAAACGCATACGAATTCGTCAACTTCGAGATAGATACTGGCTCCGAGATCGAAATCTGGCCAGGATCAGACCACTATAAGTTTGGAAATTCGTCAAAACGATGAATCTTTAGCAGTTTCCGGGATAGATTCCATGGGAATATTCTCAGAAACCCTAAACGCACACGAATTCGTCAACTTCGAGATAGATACTGGCTCCGAGATCGAAACCTGTCCAGGATCGGACCACTATAAGTCTGGAAATTCGTAAGAACGATGAATCTTTAGCAATTTCCGGCCAAGATTCCATTGGAATATTCTCAGAAACCCTAAACGCACACAAATTCGTCAACTTCGAAATAGATACTGGCTCCGAGATCGAAACCTGGCCAGGATCGAACCACTATAAGTCTGGAAATTCGTAACAACGATGAATCTTTAGCAGTTTCTGTCCAAGATTCCATGGGAATATTCTCAGAAACCCTAAACGCATACGAATTCGTCAACTTCGAGATAGATACTGGCTCCGAGATCGAAATCTGGCCAGGATCGGACCACTATAAGTTTGGAAATTCGTCAAAACGATGAATCTTTAGCAGTTTCCGGGATAGATTCCATGGGAATATTATCAGAAACCCTAAACACACACGAATTCGTCAACTTCGAGATAGATACTGGCTCCGAGATCGAAACCTGGCCAGGGTCGGACCACCATAAGTCTGGAAATTCGTCAGAACGATGAATCTTTAGCAGTTTCCGGGCTAGATTCTCAGAAACCCTAAACGAATATGAATTCGTCAACTTCGAGATAGATACCGGCTCCGAGATCGAGCCAGGATCGAACCACTATAAGTCTGGAAATTCGTAAGAACGATGAATCTTTAGAAGTTTCTATCCAAGATTCCATGGGAATATTCTCTGAAACCCTAAACGCATACGAATTCGTCAACTTCGAGATAGATACTGGCTCCGAGATCGAAATCTGGCCAGGATCAGACCACTATAAGTTTGGAAATTCGTCAATACGATGAATCTTAAGCAGTTTCCGGGATAGATTCCATGGGAATATTCTCAGAAATCCTAAACGCACACGAATTCGTCAACTTCGAGATAGATACTGGCTCCGTGATCGAAACCTGGCCAGGATCGGACCACTATAAGCCTGAAAATTCTTAAGAACGATGAATCTTTAGCAATTTCTGGCCAAGATTCCATTGGAATATTCTCAGAAACCCTAAACGCACACAAATTCGTCAACTTCGAAATAGATACTGGCTCCGAGATCGAAACCTAGCCAGGATCGGACCACTATAAGTCTGTAAATTCGTAAGAACGATGAATCTTTAGCAGTTTCTGTCCAAGATTCCATGGGAATATTCTCATAAACCCTAAACGCATACGAATTCGTCAACTTAGAGATAGATACTGGCTCCGAGATCGAAATCTGGCCAGGATCGGACCACTATAAGTTTGGAAATTCGTCAAAACGATGAATCTTTAGCAGTATCCGGGATAGATTCCATGGGAATATTCTCAGAAACCCTAAACGCACATGAATTCGTCAACTTCGAGATAGATACTGGCTCCGAGATCGAAACCTAGCCAGGATCGGACCACTATAAGTCTGAAAATTCGTCAGAACGATGAATCTTTAGTAGTTTCCGGGCTAGATTCTCAGAAACCTTTAACGAACATGAATTCGTCAACTTCGAGATAGATACTGGCTCCGAGATCGAAACCTGGCCAGGATCGAACCACTATAAGTCTTGAAATTCGTAAGAACGATAAATCTTTAGCAGTTTCTGTCAAAGATTCCATGGGAATACTCTCAGAAACCCTAAACGCATACGAATTCGTCAACTTCGAGATAGATATTGGCTCCGAGATCGAAATCTGGCCAGGATCGGACCACTATAAGTTTGGAAATTCGTCAAAACGATGAATCTTTTGCAGTTTCCGGGATAGATTCCATGGGAATATTCTCAGAAACCCTAAGCGCACACGAATTCGTCAACTTCGAGATAGATACTGACTCCGAGATCGAAACCTGGCAAGGATCGGACCACTATAAGTCTGGAAATTCGTCAGGACGATGAATCTTTAGCAGTTTCCAGGTCAGGTTCTCAGAAACCCTTAACGCACATGAATTCGTCAACTTCGAGATAGATACTGGCTCCTAGATCGAAACCTGGCCAGGATCGGACCACTATAAGTCTGTAAATTCGTCAGAACGATGAATCTTTAGCAGTTTCCGGGCTAGATTCTCAGAAACCCTAAACGAATATGAATTCGTCAACTTCGAGATAGATACTGGCTCCGAGATCGAAACCTGGCCAGGATCGAACCACTATAAGTCTGGAAATTCCTAAGAACGATGAATCTTTAGCAGTTTCTGTCCAAGATTCCATGGGAATATTCTCAGAAACCCTAAACGCATACGAATTCGTCAACTTCGAGATAGATACTGGCTCCGAGATCCAAATCTGGCCAGGATCGAACCACTATAAGTTTGGAAATTCGTCAAAACGATGAATCTTTAGCAGTTTCCGGGATAGATTCCATGGGAATATTCTCAGAAACCCTAAACGCACACGAATTCGTCAACTTCGAGATAGATACTGGCTACGAGATCGAAACCTGGCCAGGATCAGACCACTATAAGTCTGGAAATTCGTAAGAACGATGAATCTTTAGCAGTTTCCGGCTAAGATTCAATGGGAATATTCTCAAAAATACTAAACGCACACAAATTCGTCAACTTCGAGATAGACACTGGCTACGAGATCGAAACCTAGCCAGGAGCGGACCACTATAAGTCTGGAAGTTCGTAAGAACGATGAATCTTTAGCAATTTTCGGCAAAGATTCCATGGGAATATTCACAGAAATTCTAAACGCACACGAATTCGTCAACTTCGAGATAAATACTAGCTCCGAGATCGGAACCTGGCCAGGATCAGACCACTATAAGTCCGGAAATTCCTAAGAACGATGAATCTTTAGCAATTTCCGGTCAAGATTCCATGGGAATATTCTCAGAAATTCTAAACGCACACGAATTCATCAACTTCGAGATGGATACTGGCTCTGAGATCGAAACCTGGCCAGGATTGGAGCACTATAAGTCTGGAAATGCGTAAGAACGATGAATCTTTAGCAGTTTTTGTCCAAGATTCCATGGGAATATTCTCAGAAACCCTAAATGCACACGAATTTGTCAACTTCGAGATAGATACTGGCTCCGAGATCGAAACCTGGCCAAGATCAGACCACTATAAGTCTAGAAATTTGTAAGAACGATGAATCTTGAGCAGTTTCCGGGCTAGATTGCATGGGAATATTCTCAGAAACCCTAAACGCACACAAATTCGTCAACTTAGAGATAGATACTGGCTCCGAGATCGAAACCTGGCCTGGATCAGACCACTATAAGTCTGGAAATTCGTCAGAACGATGAATTTTTAGCAGTTTCCGGGATAGATTCCATGGGAGTATTCACGGAAACCCTAAACACACACGAATTCGTCAACTTCAAGATATATATTGGCTCCGAGATCGAAACCTGGCCATGATCGAACCACTATAATCTGGAAATTCGTAAGAACGATGAATCTTTAGCAGTTTCCAGGCTAGATTCCATGGGAATATTATCAGAAACCCTAAACGCACACAAATTCGTCAACTTCGAGATAGATGCTGGCTCCGAGATCGAAACCTGGCCAGGATCGGACCACTATAAGTCTGGGAATTCGTAAGAACGATGAATATTTAGCAGTTTCCGGGCTAGATTCCATGGGAATGTTCACGGAAACCCTAAACGCACACGAATTCTTTAAATTCGAGACAGATACTGGCTCTGATATCGAAACCTGGCCAGGATCGGACCACTATAAGTCTGGAAATTCGTCAGAACGATGAATCTTTAGCAGTTTCTGGGCTAGATTCTCAGAAACCCTTAACGCACATGAATTCGTCAACTTCGAGATAGATACTGGCTCTGAGATCGAAACCTGGCCAGGATCAGACCACTATAAGTCTGGAAATTCGTCAGAACGACGAATCTGTAGCAGTTTCCGGCAAAGATTCCATGGGAATATTCTGAGAAACCCTAAACGCACACGAATTCGTCAACTTCGAGATAGATACTGGCTCCGAGATCGAAACCTGGCCAGGATCGGACCACTATAAGCCTGGAAATTCGTAAGAACGATGAATCTTTAGCCATTTTCGGCCAAGATTCCATGGGAATATTCTCAGAAACCTTAAACACACACGAATTCGTAAACTTCGAGAGAGATACTGGCTCCGAGATCGAAACCTTCCCAGGATCGGAACACTATAAGTCCGGAAATTCGTAAGAACGATGAATCTTTAGCAGTTTCTGGGCTAGATTCTCAGAAACCCTTAACGCACATGAATTCGTCAACTTCGAGATAGATACTGGCTTCGAGATCGAAACCTGGCCAGGATCAGACCACTATGAGTCTGGAAATTCGTCAGAACGACGAATCTTTAGCAGTTTCCGGCAAAGATTCCATGGGAATATTCTGAAAAACCCTAAACGCACACGAATTCGTCAACTTCGAGATAGATACTGGCTCCGAGATCGAAACCCGGCCAGGATCAGACCACTATAAGTCTGGAAATTCGTAAGAACGATGAATCTTTAGCAGTTTCCGGCTAAGATTCCATGGGAATATTCTCAGAAACCCTAAACGCACACAAATTCGTCAACTTCGAGATAGATACTGGATCCGAGATCGAAACCTGGCCAGGATCGGACCACTATAAGTCTGGAAATTCGTCAGAACGATGAATCTTTAGGAGTTTCAGGCCAATATTCCATGGGAATATTCTTAGAAACCCTAAACGCATACGAATTCGTCAACTTCGAGATATATACTGGCTACGAGATCGAAACCTGGCCAGGATCGGACCATTATAAGTCTGGAAATTTGTAAGAACGATGAATCTTTAGCAGTTTCCGGTCAAGATTCCATGGGAAAATTCTCAGAAACCCTAAACGAACACAAATTCGTCAACTTCGAGATAAATACTGGCTCCGATATCGAAACCTGGAAAGGATCGGATCACTATAAGTCTTGAAATTCATAAGAACGATGAATCTTTAGCAATTTCCGTCCAAGATTCCATGAGAATATTCTCAGAAACCCTAAACGCACACAAATTCGTCAACTTCGAGAGAAATACTGGATTTGAGATTGAAAGCTGGCCAGGATCGAACCACTATAAGTCTGGAAATTCGTAAGAACGATGAATCTTTAGCAGTTTCCTTCCAAGATCGAAATAGATACTGGCTCCGAGATCGAAACCTTTCCAGGATCGGACCACTATAAGTCTGGAAATTCGTAAGAACGATGAATCCTTAGCAGTTTCCGGGTTAGATTCTATGGGAATGTTCACGGAAACCCTAAACGCACACGAATTCGTTAACTTCGAGAAAGATATTGGCTCCGAGATCGAAACCTGCCCAGGATCGGACCACTATAAGTCTGGAAATTCGTAAAAACGATGAATCTTTAGCAGTTTCGGCCAAGATTCCATGGGAATAATCTCAGAAACCCTTATCGCACATGAATTCGTCAACTTCGAGATAGATACTGGCTCCGAGATCGAAACCTGGCCAGGATCAGACCACTATAAGTCTGGAAATTCGTCAGAACGACGAATCTTTAGCAGTTTCCGCAAAGATTTCATGGGAATATTCTTAGAAACCCTAAACGCACACGAATTCGTCAACTTCGAGATAGATACTGGCTCCGAGATCGAAACCTGGCCAGGATCAGACCACTTTAAGTCTGGAAATTCGTAAGAACGATGAATCTTTAGCAGTTTCCGGCTAAGATTCCATGGGAATGTTCTCAGAAACCCTAAACGCACACAAATTCGTCAACTTCGAGATAGATACTGGCTCCGAGATCGAAATCTGGCCAGGATCGGACCACTATAAGTCTGGAAATTCGTAAGAACGATGAATCTTTAGCAATTTCCGGCCAAGATTCCATTGGAATATTCTCAGAAACCCTAAACGCACACAAATTCGTCAACTTCGAAATAGATACTGGCTCCGAGATCGAAACCTGGCCAGAAACGAACCCTTATAAGTCTGGAAATTTGTAAGAACGATGAATCTTTAGCAGTTTCTGTCCAAGATTCCATGGGAATATTCTCAGAAACCCTAAACACATACGAATTCGTCAACTTCGAGATAGATACTAGCTCCGAGATCGAAATCTGGCCAGGATCGGACCACTATAAGTTTGGAAATTCGTCAAAACGATGAATCTTTAGCAGTTTCCTGGATAGATTCCATGGGAATATTCTCAGAAACCCTAAACGCACACGAATTCGTCAACTTCGAGATAGATACTGGCTCCGAGATCGAAACCTGGCCAGGATCGGACCACTATAAGTCTGGAAATTCTTCAGAACGATGAATCTTTAGCAGTTTCCGGGCTAGATTCTCAGAAACCCTAAACGAACATGAATTCGTCAACTTCGAGATAGATACTGGCTCCGAGATCGAAACCTGGCTAGAATCAGATCACTATAAGTCTGGAAATTCGTCAGTACGATGAATCTTTAGCAGTTTCCGGCCAAGATTCCATGGGAATATTCTCAGAAACCCTAAACGCACACGAATTCGTCAACTTCGAGATAGATACTGGCTCCGAGATTGAAACCTGGCTAGGATCAGACCACTATAAGTCTGGAAATTCGTAAGAACGATGAATCTTTAGCAGTTTCCGGCCAATATTCCATGGGAATATTCTCAGAAACCCTAAACGCACACAAATTCGTCAACTTCGAGATAGATATTGGCTCCGAGATCGAAACCTGGCCAGGATCGGACCACTATAAGTCTGGAAATTTGTAAGAACGATGAATCTTTAGCAATTTTCGGCCAAGATTCCATGGGAATATTCTTATAAATTCTAAACGCACACGAATTCGTCAACTTCGAGATAAATACTGGCTCCGAGATCGAAACCTGGCCAGGATCAGACCACTATAAGTCTGGAAATTCATAAGAACGATAAATATTTAGCAGTTTCCGTCCAAGATTCCATGGGAATATTCTCAGAAACCCTAACGCACACAAATTCGTCAACTTCGAGATAGATACTAGCTCCGAGATCGAAACCTGGCCAGGATCGGACCACTATAAGTCCGGAAATTCGTAAGAACGATGAATCTTTAGCAATTTCTGGCCAAGATTCCATGGGAATATTCTCAGAAATTCTAAACACACACGAATTCGTCAACTTTGAGATAGATACTGGCTCCGAGATCGAAACCTGGCCTGGATCGGAGCACTATAAGTCTGAAAATTCGTAAGAACAATGAATATTTAGCAGTTTTCGGCGAAGATTCCATGGGAATATTCTCAGAAAAATTAGCAGAAGTGAAAAATTTAGCAGGAGTGAAAAAACTTAGCAGGAGTGAAAAAACTTAGCAGGAGTGAAAAAACTTAGCAGGAGTGAAAAAAATTTAGCAGAAGTGAAAAAAAAATTAGCAGAAGTGAAAAAGTTTAGCAGCACGAAAAAACCCCTACGACGACTATTTCTAAGAGTTGTGAAAGGGCCATGAGAAAAAATTAGTACATCACAACTTCCATTTCCATCTCTAATCGTCCATTTCAACCTTACATAAATCTCTAACCATCCGTTTTTCTTATTTTGTTTTCCTTTTATCCTTTTCTTTTCTTTCCTTAACCTCCTCCACCACTTCCTTTATTTTTCTTCGAACCACAGAAGCACCTCCTTCATTTTTTCCTCATCCTCCATCTCCCGAAACACCATCAATCAAACCACCATCACTCAACGTCATCAACAGATCGAATATAAAGAACAAAACAAAAGATGGCTTAAATTCCCGTAATGATCTGAAAAGTATGGGAATCAAAGAAGAATTGCATCCACAAGAAATAAATAGCAAAACGTTGCTTCGACCAGCACCATGTAACTTAAGCGATAAGGGAAAGGCTATATTTTATAATAGGATGTGTAACTTGAAAGTTTTGTATGGGTATAGTTCTGATCTTAGGAGGCATTTCTCGAAGGATGGTTTCTTGGGTGTCCTTAAGGCTCATGATTACCATGTTCTTATGCAACAAATATTACATGTAGCTTTGAAGGGACTTTTACCTGATGGGCCAAGTACTGCGATTAACCGATTGTGTTCTTATTTTCACGAAATATGCCAAAGGGCAGTTGATCTCACTAGATTATTAGAACTTGAAGAAGAAATTGCTGAGACTTTGTGTATGTTGGATATGTACTTCCCTCCATCATTTTTTGATGTGATGGTACACTTGACAATTCACCTTGCTCGAAAAGTGCGTTTATGTGGACCCGTACAATATCGTTGGATGTATCCATTTGAAAAGTATTACTTGTTTCATTAGTATTAAAAATTTCGTCAATGTAAATGTGAGTTCGGTGCTAATAATTAAAGGTTTGGTCTTTCGCAGGTATATGAATACATTCAAAGAATACGTAAAAAGTTACGCATAACCTGAAGCATGCATAGCAGAGTGTTACCTGGGAATGGAGTGCGTCAGGTATTGTGATGCTCATGCGGACAAAGCAGATGAAGGAGAAGTAAATCAAAGCCGTAATGAATACATTCAACATGATTCCACACCGGCAGGGCGTCCTCTTTCTAAAGGTGTCCAAGTGTATATTGGTAGTGATATGATGAAGATCGCTCATAGATATGTGATTTTTAACACAACAATAATTGACCCATATAGAATGTAAGTATGACGTTATATGTTCATTTCAAATTGTTATCAGTTAATACCCTTACGTGTCTTTTTCATATTAGTTTTTTTTTCTTATTAGAATGCACATGGATGAGTTAAGATCTCTCGGTACTGACAGTGAAGACCAATTCCTTTCCACACGCTCAGACACATTTGCAGATTGCATGCGGCAAAAGGTATGTGCACCAACACTTGGACATTTGTTATATGTTCGCAGTTTAGATTCATTTTCCCTGATTAATACCTCCTTTTTGCATAGAGCTTGCACCCATTACTGTGGTCATTGTGTTCTACTAACTAAGTTATATTTATAGGTTAAAATGCAAATTAGTCAAGGCATATCTGTATCAAGTACAGTAGAGTGGTTGGCATATGGTCCTTTAGAAAAATGTGTATCATATAAAGGCTTGCAAATAAATGGATCAAGGTTTATCACGAAGGTATTCAAAGAGTCACACAAAACAGTGGTGTTTCAATTGAGTCAAAATCTTTAGTTGCAGCATCACAAACAAGTAGTGGTTTTTATGGTGTTTTAGAACAAATTCTCGTGTTGAACTACCAGCATATGTTTCAAATTCCCATATTCAATGTGACTGGGCTCACACCTATTTTGGTGTCAAGCAAGAACAAGGCTTTACATTAGTCAACTTACGTCAGCATAAGAACCAATATAAGAATGATCCATTTATTTTAGCGTCACAAGCCCGACAAGTTTTCTATTCTCGAGAGTCAGATACATCTAATTGGTTTGTGATGTTGAAACCACCACCTAGGGGTTTTCATGAATTAGAGAAATACAATGAACATGAAGACACAAGTTACCAACCTCAGTGGATCCTTAAACTCTTGACTTACAAATGGATGACGAGACCGAGACTATGCAAGAACCGATGTTGAACCTATATTAGTGGTTCCGAAAAAGAAGAAGAACAAGAAGAATAAGAAAAGAAAAAGAAGTGCCACTGATGGTGGGTTTACTCTTTTCATTTCTACTGAATTTTTTTATTTTGTTTGTTTCATTTTGCTTCAGTTTGTATTTTTTTCTTTTAAAATGACATGCTATCTGTTTCTCTTGAGATGAACCCCCATTTTTAACTCCGCCATTGAAATGATATATCATTGCAATGCCAGTCTCAAGCCCGGATAAAGGAGGAGAGAAATGGGATTTATTGAGTTCTAAATGCAGATTTTCTGAAGTTATGTGCAGAATTTGGTTACTTAATCATGCGCTGGTCTCTAATGCTGCAGTTGGCTTTTTTGGCTGTCAATGTCTTGCTTTTTTTGCAGTCAATGTACTTCAGAACTTTGAGCATTTGCATCTTCTTCAGGACTCATATTTGCTTCACCAAAACTTGTATGAACCTGGTACTGTGATTATTGATTGAAATGTGATTGCAGGCCTTGTACAATTCAGAGAATGCCTTGTATGGTTCAGACAAAGTGGTGCATTCGCTGGCTTTTTTTTTTAAAGGCTCAGTTAAAATTTTTGTTACATATAAAAGTAAATGTAAAATATAATTACACATGTAAATGTGGAAGAATGGTTGGAATCTCATACTTGGACAGAGGAGACTCAGGTTCGACTCTCACCCGTGCCTCATTTTTTTTCAAAGTTATTTTTTAATTTTACAACTCTTATAAAGGTTGCAAAAGGTCTATTTATCATTTTCTTCTTATCTGTTCAATTTCCCCATCACTTATTCACCTCCAGTTATCTTCTTTTCCTTCATTTTTTCCTCCTCCTTCTCCCGCAGAACCTCCTCTTTCATCTCCCGAACCTCGAAACTTAAAAAACCCATAAATAGATCGGGCTTAAGATTTCTTCACCACCAACACCTTCTCGATCTGTAAAGGAAAAGAAGGTTCATTTATTTACACAGGTCTGATTCTATAACACACTTTAGGGTTTTGTTATTTTTTTGATTTCCCGCTCTGTTTGACTGCTAGTATAATGAGAATGATGATACAGTTAAAATTAGTCCTAGCTAACAAGATTAAACATCAATAGATCTATTAATCAACACTAATCAATCATGTGTAAATTAGCCAACACTGAATTAGGATTTTAAGTGAATCAGTGTAGATTTCAGAAATTTTCTTCAATTAGGCTTTAAAAACACTGAATTAGTCATGGGTGGAGGTGTGAAAGCCTCTCCAAGTAGCAGTAGTAGCATCAACAATAACAATTGTAAGATGAGAATGAATAAAACCCTAACCGAGTGTGCTATGTGTGAACAAGGGAATCATGAGACAAAAGTGTGTCCTTGGCTCTATTCTAGGTGCAAGCATGTTCCTTGTAATAGTGTGAGAGCATTTCTACGATCTAAAACAACTGAAAGCTATGGAAAAATGTTTTTCAAGTGCACCATACCTACCTGCACATACTTTGAATGGTTTAGTGATGCTTCTGACCCTTGAAAATCCAAGTTGTTGTTGTTGCCATCAGAGAAAAGCTGTGATGCTTGTGGAGAAGATGATCACTCTTATAAAAATTGTCCACTGCACGATCAGTTGTGCTTCTCTCCAACCTGCAATTACAAACTCAACTTGAAAATATGCAACAATCAACACAATAAGTACATATCTTACCTTGTATGTGAACAATGTGGAGATTTTACATGGGATTTAGATGTTATCTTCATTGCTGCAAAAGAAAAAATTAGAGTTTCTACAAATCAAATGGCTGATATAGTTACAAATATAGGGAAATTTCTTCATATTTATAACATTTCATTTTATTTATAAGACATGGTTTCATTTTATCTATCTCAGATTTCCTTTGTATGACTTATAATATTGTTGGTATATATGATATGCTATTTGTTTCTCCTGAGATGAACCCCCCTCCCTTTTTAACTCCGCCATTGAAATGATGTCTTATTTCATTGCTGGTCTCAAGCCCGGATAAAGGAGGAGAGAAAAGGGGATTTATTGAGTTGGTCATAATTCCGCACTTGGCGAGAAAAACAGGTAACATTCCTATAAACTCTGAAACTTTGAGCATTTGCAGCTTCTTCATGACAGGTGTTTGCTTCACCAAAACTTGCATAGGCATACACCTCCACTTGTTTCATTCATTTAGATTTTGAGATATAGAATCTGGTACTGTATGTGTTGATTAAAATGTGATTGAAGGCCTTGTATAAATTAGAGAATGCCTTGTATGTTTCAGGAAGAATGGCGCATTTACTGTCCTTTTTTTAAGGCTCAGTTGAAATTTTTGATCAATATAGATTTACATGTACAATATGATCACACATGTAAATCTGGAAGGGTGGCTAGAATCCCAGTCTTAGGCCGAGGAGGTTCAGGTTCGATTCACCGCAGCCTCATTTTTTTTTCAAAGTCAATTTTTCATTTTACAACCCTTGTAAAGGTTGTGAATATTGATCAGAAAAAAAAGCACAAATATACCAATATTGAGAAGCTGGAAGGATTGTTGATGACTTTTACTAACACACAATAGGCCTGGGTTCGAATCTCTCAAAGAACATTTTTAAAAATCAATTTTTTTATAATCTTCAACAACCCTTATGCGTGTTATTATACAGTTATTCACTACCTTTAAGATATGAGTTGTAAAATCTAAATATGGTCACTTCTCTCTGTAACCCTTTTCACACAAAAGGTTGTGGTTTTTAATTCTCGTCACTACTCTTTGGACCTCTTTGGTCCTTAAATTTGGATGGTTTCTACTTTGACTACTTTTTCATTGGAAAAGGTTGTAAAACATACTATCTTTTACGACTTTAAAATTACGAGTTGTCAATCTACAGTTGTTGATTTACTATTTTTCCCGTAGTGATATAATCCTACAGATTGATCGCTTTCCATTGCATCCTTCTTACGAAACTCATCACTTAATAAAGCAGCAATTACATCATCTAATTTGATAGTTTCCTTTGATGCCAGTGTGCTTTGTATCAATGTATCATATGTATCTGGAAAAGAACACAGTAGTAGCATATCTCGGTCTTCGTTTTTAACAACTTCTCCAACATTCGTTTATCCAGTCATCAACTTGTTGAAACTATTAATATGCTCGTTGACAGATGTACCCTCTATGAATCGGAATTGATACATTTGTTTCTTGCGAAACAATATACTTGTGAGAGACTTTGTCATGCATAAACCCTCCAATTTTGTCCATAAAGATTTTGTAGATTTTTCAGACATAACATTGTACATGACCTCCTTGGCTAGACACAAATGAATTGCAGCACAAGCCTGCAAATCATATTCTTCCCATTCATCATCATCTGTCATATTTTCCGGCCTATTATCCTTCAAGGTTTTATGCAAACCTTGTTGAATCAGTGCATCCTTAATTTGAACTTGCCAAAGTCCAAAATCTATCCTTCCATTAAATTTCTCCATATTGATCCTAATGGTTGCATACTTTGATGTTGGAGTTTTTGCTGCAGATAGAACTTATCCTGATGGTCCTAATCTCTAACCATCTACTTTGATCTTTGAGTAAACAAAACTAGATGACCCTGGCTCTGATGCCAATTGTAAGGTCTGAATCGTCTAGTTAGTTCAATATCAAACACACAAAAAGAATATCACCAGCAAATAGTGAACCACAATCCAGAGAATAACAAAAGAATGCAAGACACGGAGAATTTATAGTGGTTCGGCGTACCTACATCCGCTGTAGAATGATGATACTTCTTATTAAAATATCTGAAGAACAATTACAAGAACACTTAACCTCTTTTTGTTTCTCTCTAGTCTCACAACCCTTGCAAAAGTAAAACTCTCAATATTATGTAAACTTCCGACTAAAGAAAGATTCTCTCAACTATGTGTTTTACCTCTACAAAAAACAACCTATTTATACTTAACAGAACTTGCAGGCCAAGAATAAATAGTTGCCGACCAAGTTCTACTAGTTTCCTAAGTCTAGAATCCGACGTGTTTCCTAACTTAAGAAATACTTGAATGCCAAGATTTGGTTACTTGCAGGCCATGTCTTGTATGGAAGATTATTAACAAATATTACAGGAACTTGGAAGCATATAAAAGAGGGAAGAATTCTAAACAAACAGAGTTTTTCGGTCATCATTTTCAATTGGTGGTTCAGGATCCCCCCCAAGTCCCAAGGTGTCATGCCTAGCATGGGCCTTTTAGTATTGAGTCGGTTTTTGCTTTGTCAAAGCGTTTGGTTCGTTAAGCATTTTCATAAACTAAAAAAGGAGGATTATTTTACATGTTTATTTTCACATTATCTCACACGATATATGTCATTTCTGTCAATAAAATTAAAACAATAATGGATTTGAATATTTTGGGGATATAATCCTCTTACGAAGTTCCACATTACCATAAAAAATGAGCGTATTCTGAAATACTAAGCCTCACTGTATACAAATTTTAATTTCAATGGTTAAAAGTTCATTGATTTTCAACAATTCATTTTCAAAGCAACAGATGATGGTGTTATACATCTTGGAATGCACTCATTTTTGGTAGGTATATGGACCTTTGCAAGAGGAACATATCGTCAAAATATTAGCTTCAAATCCGATACCATCTGGTTTTTATTCACACAGAAAATACATAAAGTGTGAGATAGTGTGAGAATAAAAGTGTGAAGGTGTTAGAGCATTTCTCGGTTAAACACACAAGTTTTGCTATCTCAAGCTTGTCGTCAATCTTAGGTGATCAAAACTTTATCTTGATTTCTAGCCTACTAAGTCAAGTCTCGGACTAGGTTAGAATTGTAGTTGAGTATCAGAGATCACCTTTGAAGACTGTGGATCGACGAAGACATTTGGAGAACTTTTGTATCAGGTATGTGAAGACTGAACTATTCTATTTTATTCAACATACCATCGTTCTATCTATTGAGACTGTTGAACTTCTGATAGATTTACAAAGAAGAAGTTTCGAGTCAAGCTTTGCTTGTGAAAAATCTGGAAATAAGCTAATAAGATGTTCAACAGTCTTTAGCAATATTAGTTCTATGAATTAATTTGTGGATCAATTGAAAATTTTCCATGCAAATGATTGTATCACTTGGGAATGTTTCAAACATCATAAGAGAGAAACATGAAATTACTGATATTTCTACTCAGGGAGGTTGGCGAACCAGTTTGGTAACCATAGATATCTGAGTTACAGAAATAAGGAAGGTTGGCGAACTAGTTCGGAAACCGCAAGTTCAATTGGGTATGTACATTTCACGAACCCAGTTTCCAAACCGTGGTAACCTGAATTTTAAGTTGGGTGAATAGGTTAGTAGTTGATAAACCCAGTTCACGAACTGTGGTCAACTGATCTCGGTAGTCTAGTAGGGTTGGCGAACCAGGTCCACGAACCATAGCACCCTGACTCGTGAACAAGCCCTGCGGTTCACGAACCTTTGTACCAATTATTCCATTTTATATTTTAATATATGCTTAAAGACTTATTTTCATAATATGTTTAGCATTACTATAACTCTCTTAAACACTTTTAAGACTTCATTGATCACTTAAACACTTATGTGTATGTATCATCATTAAATTCTTAGGTGTTTAAATGAACATCAAATAGTTTTTAGTTCTTTTGATAACTTGCCAAACCGAATAGTCATTATACACAAATCCGTTACCGAACCTATGTGTATACTCTTCTATTGTATTTTGAAGACTTAAAGTGTTTGTTTGATTCCCAAGTTATCTTAGCTTGAATTCTAAGCTAACCTTGGTCTTTGAAAACTATAAATAGAGATGTTCTTTAACATGGGAAAATCAATCCCTGAAACTTTGTGTCCTAGTTTATTATAGAGTCGTCCTCTATTGACTTAGGTTTTCTCTATGGAACATATTGTTAGGTCTACGACTAAAAGACTTTCCTTTGGGGATTCTTGAAGCCAGGTCAGACTATCTTTACCTTTGATAGTTTATGAATCCTAATCTTGCTTTTTTGTTATCAAGGTTTTCGTAATCTCTTTCAGGCAAGATAGATAGTAATCAAAAAGTTCTCTTCGTCTCAGACTTTGTGATTCCTCAAGATAGACCTGAATACTGATCTTAGTTGAACTTTTGAAGATTGTTCTTGAGAGGTAGTTAAGAATCTAGGATGCTCTTTGGGAGTTGTAAGTTCCGGATTTGTGAGGCTTGCTAGCTTTTTCTATTGCAAACAGATATCCACACCTTGATCTTTGATCTAAACAGAAATCAAAAAGGCTTATCTGTAAGAGGCAGATTGGTATAAAAAGTCTTCACTACGGCCGAAGAAACTCTTAGGTTGTAAAGGACGTCATCTAAGAAAATCAAGTACGTAGAGCCTTGCGAGGTTCAAGAGACGCAACAAGTGTGATTGTAACTAAATTGCTTGGAGGATGGGTTCGGTGTCAACTACATTTCAGTGTGAAGTCTGATAGTAGGCTAGTGTCTATAGCGACTTAATACAGTGTGGTATTCAATCTGGACGATTAGTACGTATTAATGTGCATTGTGTTTTTCCTTTTTCCGCATTAAATTGTTTATCTTTATAATTGAATTTACACAAGTTAGTCCGTATTCAATCTAAGTAGAGACGTCTTCTTAATTGTAATCAATTACGAGGCTTGTTTCTTGTAGAATTCGTATCTCGAAATATAAATAACAAGTTTAATCACTTGGCAGAATTCCGATTAGATTATTTGGATACGACTAGATTGATCTTGAATATTTATTTTTGAGATCGTCCAAGTATTCTGCTTAACAATCAGGTCACGAACCTTGTGTCTATATATATACTAATTGAGTAGGGGTTGAGATATAAACTATAAATACATATTGTCAAAGATCATTCAGTTGGTCTACTTTCTATTGTATTAATTTTGTCTATACAGGTTGTTGAACGAAAAAGTTGGGTATATTTAGTATCCCTTGTGTTTTCAATTGGTATCATAGCAGGCAAACACTGTTAGACCTAATAAATATGTGTTTGAAGTGATATGTATTATGGAAAAGAGTTCAACCTCAATTAACATATCTCCAGCCTTCGATGGCATAAATTACTTATAGTGGAAAACTTCTATGTGTTCATTCTTACAAGCTCGTGACTTTCAGACATGGGTTCTTGTCGTAAGAGGATACAATGCTCCACTTGTTGGAGAATGAGAAGTTGATGTTCCTAAAGGCACGATGATGAAATCAAAGATGATAAGCACAACTCTGATGGATTGAACGCCATTATCCACGCCATTAGCCAAGATCTTCAATATCATATTTGCACCAGATCAAAAGATTCTTGGGATATCTTAGAAACCGTATTTGAAGGGAATCCCGCATAGAAATAAGTTAGGCTTCAAAACCTAACTTCTGAATGGGAAAACCTTCGTATGACTGATGAAGATCTGTTTGGAGAATTTAATCACAAATTGTTGGTATTGTGAACGCTTGTTATTCACTAGGAAAGACTATTGCTAAACGAGATATTGTGGTGAAAATAATGAGATCTTTTCCATCTCGATACGAGTCTAAGAAACATGTTATTATGGAAGGAAATGATCTTACTACACTTTCCAAAAGTATGCTTGTTGGAAAGTTAAAGATATTTAATCATGAAAAATAAACTAAAGCTGATAAATCTATTGCGTTCAAAGCACTTAAAAACACTGATGCACTTGCAAAAAGTGAAAGTGTTGGTATCTCTGAGAAAGAGCTTGTTAACGAATTTTCAGATGAAGATCTTGAAATTTCGGTTTCTCTTATTACAAGACAGTTTAGAGATCTTATCAAAAAGAGAAATAAACAGTTCTCAAAAGAACTTCCGTCATCGTCAGCCAAACCCACGATCGTATTTCCCCTAAAAAGGTTGATAACGAAAGTGATAATGAGGATATGCCACGACGCTTCAAGTGTAAAGGTTTTGATCACTTTGCTAATGAGTGTAAAAATCGAAGATAATACACTGGCAACAAGAGTCTTGCTGCAACTCTTAATGAAACTACTGATCATTATGATTCAGAAGAAGAAGAAATTCCAAGCTTAGCACTTCTGGATGAAACAACTAATCTTGATAAGAGTAGTGATACTTACATCAATATTGACAATTTGTTTGAAGATCCCTTATCCATAACTTTTGAGGATTTAATGGATTTTTCTCCTTCAGAAAAACTCATTATTGATCTTCCAGAAACATCTCTGATATGTCTGGCAGATGAAACTGGGAGTGTTCCTGATCCTTTTATCAACTGATCTTGTCCATACTGTACTACAGAGGGTCATGAACTTCAACAATGCTTCAAGTACAAGCAGAAAATAAGGTATGTCAATAAACTGCAATGGAGAGCGATTTTTTTGACAAGTGTGCTTAAAATCTTCTCAAACCCGACTAAGGTATGTAACCATGTTTCTCCATCTTCTTTTAAAAGTGTTATCGTCTCTGGAGGAAATAAGAGATCAAGGTCTAGACGATCTAAAAAAATGGAATTGACAAACCAGTGCAGGAACCAAGTGGTGAGCTTACTAATGCTCCCCCCAACACAAACTAATTGTGTTGAAAAAAGGTGTTTTCTTGTCTCATGCGCTGATGTTTTTCAAAGTTGTTGTAGTAATAAGATTCGTTCAAGACTTGTGAAAGCATATTTTAGACTTAATTTTAAATAAAAAATATAGGAAACTTAAATAAAAGTGATATGAAAAATATGGAGAAGACTGGGGCTATGGATTCCACTAATTACCAATATCAAAGTGATCTATATTTTCTAATTATAATTATGCAAATCCTTCATTCAAATTGATTCTTAATATTGCAAAAGTTGATTTTTTAGAAATAACAATTGTGAATCGAAAGTATGGGACATCAAAACCCTAGGCTAGCATGCTCCATCAATTGAAATAACAATTTTTTAACAAAAACCATTTTATCTATGTATTTATCAAGGCAAATAATCATATAATAATTGGATAAATTAAATAAAATAGAGATTACCACATTTCATTGGCGAAATAGCTTCCTATGTCGCCCCAGAGGATGGGTTTAGCTCATCATTGTGTAAACTTGCTCAAAATATTGATTCATGCTCAAAATTTGTTTACAAAGATGAAATGGAGAGAAAATAATGAAAATCGGGTGTTTGCAACGTTTATAGTTGTTGCAAAACACTGTTACAAAGAATGATAAAAAAGAACTGTTGTTGTTGTATCTCTGCGACCCTCGTGTGACTGTCGTTGTCACTTTAGCATGAACGACTGCCTATGGTGGTCTTTTGTTCTTCGTGTTCTTCAGCAGCAGCAGAAATGGTGGTTCTCTGGTGCGATTTTTTTCTCTTCTGTTGTTGCTCTCTGCCTCTCCCAAAAACTCTCATTTCCCCTAAATGTGATACCAGAAGCCTATATATACCCACAGAGGCCTTCGAATATCACCCCATTACTCCAAATAATCCTCATAACTCCGGCAAAAAACTCTCGTCTGGATACGTGCATAGAATCTTTGTTTAACTCCTTCACGTTCCTGAAGCAACCAACGCGTGCGGTACACGTCCAAACTCGCTGTAATCCCGTGACTGTCTCCCTTGTGAACACAGCTTGCCCTATTTAGCTTCAATCCGACGATGCAGCTAATTCTAATCGAAACAATCAACCATACCACGCCTGTTACGCTCCGTAAAGTCATCCCGTGCAAATTCAGCCATTGAGTCTCATTGCAGCTCCAAATCCGAAGAAGAATATGTTGTAGGTGAAAAAAAAACAGTTTCCCGCCAAAAAATTTAATTCAAACGAGGGAGAAGGGTGTTGTGGACAAAAATGGGTGATGTGGACAAAAATGGGATACATATAGCCGTGGGTGACACTTAGCCAAAATGGGGGTCCATATAGCAATTGTCCTCCGGGGTGCTCCGAGCAACTTTTCGAGCCGAATTTTCCAACAATATTTGTTTCCAAAGAAATACCTACAAACACACAAAACACCAAAATAAATACGAAATCGAGTACTAACGATACAGAACATTTAGGACAAATTAGACCCAAAAATGTGTCTATCACTCATCATTGTGTAAACTTGCTCAAAATATTGATTCATGCTCAAAATTTGTTTACAAAGATGAAATGGACAGAAAATAATGAAAATCGGGTGTTTGCAACGTTTATAATTGTTGCAAAACGTTGTTAAAAAAGAACGATAAAATTGAACTGTTGTTGTTGCTGTATCTCTGCGACCCTCGTGTGACTGTCGTTGTCACTGTAGCATGAACGACTGCCTCTGGTGGTCTTTTGTTCTTCGTGTTCTTCAGCAGCAGCAGAAATGGTGGTTCTCTGGTGCGATTTTTTCTCTTCTATTGTTGCTCTCCACCTCTCCCAAACTCTCCGTCTCTTCAGTAATACCCTAATAGGCTATTTATACTCATCAGGGACAAGAATATTCGCTCATTACTCCGGAAAATCCTTCCAATACTCGGCAGTAAAAGAAAATATTCTCGGGAATATTTTCTTCCCTTTTTCTTCTCCTGCACGCGTTAAATCTCTGCAAACACGTTCCAACACGTCTCTGCATGACTCAGAACATGGTGTAGTCTTACGAAACTCTCCAACTCCCGTGAATATCTCCATCCAGGTCGTGTTCGCATGTATCTTCGTTGCTTCACTTCAACACGGGTTCTAGCCAAATTTAATCGAACCGGTGACCCATACCAATCCTGTTAGGCTCAGTCAAGTCTTCCCATGAAATTCCAGCTATTGAGTCTGGCTAAATCATCACCAAAAACTCGAACCAGAATTGTGTTCTTGATGCCATTGTTTCCCGCCAAAACCAGAGTTTTGAAACGATGAAGATGGGTAGCCCTTATCCAACGTCTTGGGTGCCAAATAACCAGTGGGTTCTATAGACAAATGGGCTACACATAGCCGTGGGTGCTCCTTAGAAAAAGTAGGGATCCGTATAGCAAATGTCCTCCCGGGGTACTCCGAGCAACTTTTCGAGCCGAATTTTCCAACAATATTTATTTCCAAAAATACCTACAGACACCCAAAACACCATAATAAGTACGAAATCGAATACTAACAATACGGAACATTGAAGACAAATTAGACACAAAAATGCGTCTATCAAATACCCCCAAACTTATTATTTGCTAGTCCTCGAGCAAATCTAATCTAGAAAATAAAAATGACTACACTTAGCACGTGCAACAATCCGTTAAACCACTAGATGGCCCTAGTGGCGGAGTGTTGTCTCCGGAGGGTTTACCAGAGGTGTACCCACAAAACCTTTACTCCAGACCCTAGCTATCTACGCAGAACCTTGGAAAGCAATAAAGAATATCCTTGGTTGGCATACTCTCATTGACTACAGGAGGAAGTACCCTGATGCGAAATCCCAATTGATGTACACGAGTTTGCACTCAACATACTAAAATTCATATATAAGTGACAGAACTCTACTCAGATAGTTTCTGTACATCATAACCGGAGTCAACCAATCATATGGAAAGATTAAGAAGATGGATAAAGAGATGGTTAAAAGTGAACGGTGTTTCCCATATCTGTCTGAAGGCCTCTCCCAAGGTGAACCTATCCTAATGAACTGAGATACCGGTCTGACTAATATCAACACAACTGGCATATACAAGGGGACCAATGGTCGATAAACCTAACTCTAGGTCAACACAACTGGCATATACAAGGGCACCAGTGGTCGACTTATTGAATTTATTCCAGTTGGTCTAATGGTCTGGTCTCTTTTTTTTTTTTTTGATGGTATCTCAATTACTCTATTCCACCCTAGCAAAGGTAACAACTTGAATCATGTGCCCCACCAAATCACTTAAAAAAATAAAAATAGAAGGATTAGGATTCAACCAGATATGGCGAAACTACCATGTTTTTTTAAATTCTAACACCTGATCTCTGTGCTTTTATGAATAGACTCTTTAGATGTTTCCATCTAATCAGATTGGTTCCTCAACTCCTACAACCAAGATGTTCCCATCCACTTAGATTGGTTAGTGCCAACCTTAATAAGAATAAATTTCTAGGCTCTGGAGTTTATTTATTGCAACTAAAAGCTAACAAAAAGTTTCTTCCCCACCCCCAAACTTAAATCTAACATTGTCCTCAATGTTTCTAATGAAAGAGCAATACCATACAGTAAAGTAACATGAGGAATTAGTAAAGAGAGAAGTCGGAAAGATAGTACCTGGGTGAAGAGATAAATCAAAAACTAATATACAACATACAATCGCCTCGATGGTCAATCAAGGGTAAACAGGGTACTCTAGAGGGACCTCCTCAATATCACCTGTAGGAAAGGGCTCTAAAAAGGGTTTCAATCTCTGACCATTAACCTTCGAAGAACTACTACTACCATCCGGTGTCTCTATCTCAACAGCTCCATGAGGAAAGACAGTGCGAACAACAAAAGGACCCGTCCACCGAGAACGTAACTTCCCAGGGAAAAGATGCAAGCGGGTATCATATATAAGAACTTTTTGACCTGGAGAAAATGACTTTCTTAAGATATTTCTATCATGCACAAGTTTCATTTTGTTCTTATACTCCTTAGCACTATCGTATGCATCTCTACGAATCTCTTCCAACTCATTGAGCTGGAGTTTCCTATGGGCTCCTGCCTTGTCAAGTGAAAAATTTAGCTGCTTAACAGTCCAATAAGCTCTATGTTTTAACTCAACAGGTAAGTGACATGCCTTGCCATACACAAGTCGATAAGGTGACATTCCAATGGGGGTCTTAAACGCAGTACGGTAAGCCCATAAGGCATCAGTAAGGCTAGACGACTAGTCTTTCCCATTAGGATTAACTGTTTTCTCTAATATACGTTTTATCTCCCTATTGGAAAATTCTACCTGACCACTAGTCTGTGGATGATACGGGGTAGTTACTTTATGTGTAATACCATATTTCTTTATCAAAAGCCTAAAAGGTCCATTACAAAAGTACGACCCTCCATCACTAATTATAGCTCGCGGTGTACCAAAACGTGTAAGTATATTATTTTTCAAGAACTCAATCACAACCCTATGGTCATTGGTTTTACACGCAGCCGCCTCAATCCACTTAGAGACATATTCTACAGCGACAAGGATGTATAAGTTACCAAAATAATTAGGAAACGGACCCATAAAGTCAATACCCAACACGTCAAAGACCTCCACAACTAAAATAGGGTTCAAGGGCATCATGTTCCTACGGGAAATGGTTCCTAATTTCTGGAAACGTTCACAAGTCACACAATAACTGTGGAAGTCTTTAAACAACGAAGGCCAATAGAATCCACACTGCAATATCTTAATGTCAGCTATGGTCCACCCTAAAGCTTCCTTGTTGTTTTGAAGGACGGTTACTAGCCTACTTTCCTGGTCACTATCCAAGACGGAAGAAATAGTCACAGGTAAAGTCTCAGACGGGCCTAAAAACCTATATTTCAGGGAATCTGGCAATGGTTTTAGGTCCAACTTAGGAGGCTCTTCTAATGAAGGAACTAGGGTAGACTTATAAACTGGTAGTGGTTCGACTTTAGGTTTCCATCCATTACTAGTATCTAACAAAAGGGTTGAATCTAACAAAGCATTCACCTCATTAATCACATTATCATCATCAAAATCAATCCCAAAGTGAGCTAGGCATTTCTCTAATGGATCTTCTAACAAAGTGTTTGGTAATGACTCCTCGACTAATGTTCTTATCATGTTCACCTCTTCTATGTTCGAGTCATCTAGTTCAGAGGGTAGCTTACTAATATTAAAAATGTTCATCTCAATAGTCATATTACCAAAAGACAATTTCATAATACCATTTCGACAGTTAATGATCGCATTGGATGTAGCTAAAAACGGGCGACCTAAAATTACCGGTATCTGGTTCTCTGGGTCAGGGACAGGTTGGGTATCTAGGATAACAAAATCCACTGGATAAATAAACTTGTCAACCTCTATGAGAACATCCTCGATCACACCACGAGGAATTTTAACGGACCTATCAGCTAACTGAAGTGTCATCTGGGTAGGTTTCATCTCACCAAGTCCTAGCTTAAGGTACACATGATATGGTAGTAAGTTCACACTAGCTCCTAAGTCAAGCAACGCTTTCTCAACACGGTATTTACCTATTGTGCAAGAAATGGTAGGGGACCCTGGGTCTTTATACTTAGGAGTAGTGGTATTTGAATAATAGAACTCACCTGACTAGCTAGAAAGGCTTTCTTCTGGACATTAAGCTTTCGCTTTCGCGTACACATATCCTTGAGAAACTTGGCATAAGAGGGAATCTGCTTAATTGCATCTAGTAGTGGAAGGTTGATAGTTACCTGCTTAAAAACCTCCAATATATCATTAAAATTGGACTCCCTCTTAGTTGGAACTAGCAGCTGTGGGAATGGGGCTCTAGGGACAAAGCCGGGCTCAATATGACCCTCATTGGTCTCTTTAGAGACTCTATCAGTCTCCTCAGTTTCTGGTTCAGAAGGGTGAACTACAGCATGTTCACTATCAGGCATGGAAACCTTGTTGTCTATCACTCTACCACTCCTAAGGGTTTTAATAGCATTCACATGATCAGATGGTCTTTCACCTATTTCATTAATTCCTCTAGGGTTGGGTTGAGTCTGACTAGGAAACTTACCTCTTTCTCTTAAAGACTCATTTATCTGACTAACCTGGGTTTTCAACTCGGAAATAGCCTGAGAGTTAGCCTGACCTATTCTCTTATTTTCTTCTAAACCTTGAGCAACAGATTGCTGAAACTGCACAGTGTTACGAGTTAACAAAGCAAGAGACTCTTCTAAACTCATAATCTTCTTATCCGAAGGGTTCTGAAACTGTGCCGGAGCTGAAGGATTCTTAGTATAGCCAAAACCTGGGGGAACCTGAGCATTACTAGACTGACCTTGATTCTGGCCCTTGGACCAAGAAAGGTTTGGATGGTTTCTCCCCAGGGTTATAGGTTTCTGAATATGGGTCAAACTTCTGTCGGTTATCAAACCTAGTGTTGTTATAAAGAGCATTGGCTTGCTCTTCAACAGCATGGCCTTCCCAAAAAGGCTCATTTCTTCCACTACTACCACTAGAATGACCTAATTCTAAGGCTTCTAACCTTTTGGCTATATGCTATTTTGGCATCTGACTCATAATCCTTCTACCCTATTAACATTTCCTCTACTTAGAAGAATTGTTTTCTGGGGTTCCCTACTATTTTCCCATTGTTGGGTCTTATCGGCGATTTCATTCAAAAATGTCATCGCTTCATCAACAGTTTTATTCTCAAACCCACCTGTGCATAAGGACTCAACCATGGTTGTTGTTGAATAATCTAAACCCTCGTAGAGGATCTGAACTAACCTAACCTTCTCCAAACCATGATGAGGACATTGAGATATCAAGTCATTGAACCTTTCTAAGTACCTATATAAAGATTCTCCCTCTTGTTGGGCAAAAGTACATATTTGTGTCCTAATAGACGATGTTTTATGCCTTGGGAAAAACTTATGTATAAAGGCAGAAGTAAGTTGGTCATAGGTTTCAATTGACTCAGAGTCCAAACTATACAGCCAAGATTTGGCTTTATCTTTTAAGGAAAAGGGGAATAACCTAAGTTTCAACGCATCATCACTTAGGTTTTTAATTTTCAGAGTACTACAAACTTCCTCAAATTCCCTAACATGAAAATAGGGGTTCTCATTCTCCTTCCCTAAAAACATTGGGAGCATCTGTAAAGTCCCAGGTTTCAGTTCATAATTTGCCTCGGTTTCAGCTAACTTGATACAAGACGGACGAGAGGTCCTAGTTGGGTTTAGCAAAGCTTTCAAAGTTGCCATTTCTGGCACTACCAAAGGACTAGGAGTACTAGGGGTACTTTCCTCACGAAGAGACAGATTCTCAAAACTGAAGTTTCCAAAAACGGGGTCTCAAAAGAAGAGTCTTCGAGCTCCCCGCCTTCACAAGAAGAACTACTAGGTTTGTCACTAATCAAACGACCTAGAGTGTTTCTTTTCCAAGCCCGTTTAAAAACTTCGGGCATACACTAGAAAAACAAAATCAAAAAGAAAAGTCCTAAAAAGGAAGGGATGTTCTATGCAAACACAAACAAGGCTGACTCCACCACAGCAAACCTACTGATTTCTAGCAAACAAAAAGCATGATGGCTCCACTTAGATTGTTTCTAGACCAGCTTCTAATCCTTCGAACGGGAATTCGTTACAATTTAAGCAAACCCCTCTGGAATCAATCCGAGTTAAAGTAAGTTGAATAGAGGCGAGGGAAGCTCGGTGGAGCTTTGATACCCAAGGCCTCACCGGTATTACAAGGCGGCGCAGTCACGCATTCAACTTACAGAAACCGTCAAGAACTTCGAAGTATGCTTAAAAGAGTAACCAATATTTTTCGAATGACTTTCCTGTTAAGCTCGTTACCCTATCGGTCTCGTTCTAGTCAAAATTTTAGGCTTAGGTTCGCGTTTGGTGTCGTTTTCCTAAGGCGGGCAAGAAGAGAACGGTGATGAAATCCGAACCCTTATCTTGTATGGCCAGTCCTTGCCCTTTACTAGGAAATTAAAGCAGCCGTTTTCAAGTCCTCAACATATATGCATACGAAGGAAGACAGTAACTCGCTGACAGGGGATTCGCGAGTGTTTCGACAAACTTACCTCCCGTACCAGACGGGGGATGAACCTTTGTAGTCGACTCGGGCCACGACTCCTATGTCATGTACGAACCCGAGGGGCCGAGGTGATATCGTAATCACCGTCCTTCTCTGCAAACAGTTTATATTTAAACTACCCTTCCGTAGGGTTTAAAAATAATGTCCCAAAATTTAAAGTCCAAAGTCCAAAAATATAAAGTGCAAAAGAAAAAAAAGTCTAAAAAAAATAAAATCTACAAAAAAAAATGTCTCTTTTTTTTCTTCTTTTTTTTTTATAAAAAAAAATCTTCTTCTTTCGCTCCTTTCGCTTTGCCTTTTACACGAAGTCTTTAAGTATTCACCAAAAGCTTTGGCAAAATTTTCTTTCGCTCCAAATTCTGAATTCTGTAAGAAAAAGACAAAAACCCAAAAACGTAAAGAAGAACAGATAAAATAAAAAACTAAAAAGAAAATCTAAAAACTCTAGCCTAAAGACAAGTCCGCGTCGGCGGTGCCAAAAATTGATGTGATTTTCAATGTTGTTATAGTAATAAGACTCGTTCAAGACTTGTGAAAGCAGATTTTAGACTTAATTTTAAATAAAAAATATAGGAAACTTAAATAAAAGTGATATGAAAAATATGGAGAAGACTGGGGCTATGGATTACACTAATTACCAATATTAAAGTGATTTATATTTTCTAATTATAATTATGCAAATCCTTCATTCAAATTGATTCTTAATATTGCAAAAGTTGATTTTTTAGAAATAACAATTGTAAATCGAAAGTATGGGACATCAAAACCCTAGGCTAGCATGCTCCATCAATTGAAATAACAATTGTTTAACAAAAACCATTTTATCTATTTATTTATCAAGGCAAATAATCATTTAATAATTGGATAAATTAAATAAAATAGAGATTACCACATTTCATTGGCGAAATAGCTTCCTCCGTCGCCCCAGAGGATGGGTTTATCTCATCATTGTGTAAACTTTCTCAAAATATTGATTCATGCTCAAAATTTGTTTACAAAGATGAAATGGAGAGAAAATAATGAAAATCGGGTGTTTGCAACGTTTATAATTGTTGCAAAACACTGTTACAAAGAATGATAAAAAAGAATTGTTGTTGTTGTATCTCTGCGACCCTCGTGTGACTGTCGTTGTCACTTTAGCATGAACGACTGCCTATGGTGGTCTTTTGTTCTTCGTGTTCTTCAGCAGCAGCAGAAATGGTGGTTCTCTGGTGCGATTTTTTTCTCTTCTGTTGTTGCTCTCTGCCTCTCCCAAAAACTCTCCTTTCCCCTAAATGTGATACCAGAAGCCTATATATACCCACAGAGGCCTTCGAATATCACCCCATTACTCCAAATAATCCTCATAACTCCGGCAACAAAGAAAATATTCTCGGGAATATTTTCTTCCCTTTTTCTTCTCATGCACGCGTCTGGATACGTGCATAGAATATTTGTTTAACTCCTTCACGTTCCTGAAGCAACCAACGCGTGCGGTACACGTCCAAACTCGCTGTAATCCCGTGGCTGTCTCCCTTGTGAACACGGCTTGCCCTGTTTAGCTTCAACCCTACGATGCAGCTAATTCTAATCGAAACAATCAACCATACCACGCCTGTTACGCTCCGTAAAGTCATCCCGTGAAAATTCAGCCATTGAGTCTCATTGCAGCTCCTCCAAATCCGAAGAAGAATATGTTGCAGGTGAAAAAAACAGTTTCCCGCCAAAAAAATTAATTCAAACGAGGGAGAAGGGTGTTGTGGACAAAAATGGGTGATGTGGACAAAAATGGGCTACATATAGCCGTGGGTGACACTTAGCAAAAATGGGGGTCCGTATAGCAATTGTCCTCCGGGGTGCTCCGAGCAACTTTTCGAGCCGAATTTTCCAACAATATTTATTTCCAAAGAAATACCTACAAACACACAAAACACCAAAATAAATACGAAATCGAGTACTAACGATACAGAACATTTAGGACAAATTAGACCCAAAAATGTGTCTATCACTCATCATTGTGTAAACTTGCTCAAAATATTGATTCATGCTCAAAATTTGTTTACAAAGATGAAATGGAGATAAAATAATGAAAATCGGGTGTTTGCAACGTTTATAATTGTTGCAAAACGTTGTTAAAAAGAACGATAAAATTGAACTGTTGTTGTTGTTATATCTCTGCGACCCTCGTGTGACTGTCGTTGTCACTGTAGCATGAACGACTGCCTCTGGTGGTCTTTTGTTCTTCGTGTTCTTCAGCAGCAGCAGAAATGGTGGTTCTCTGGTGCGATTTTTTCTCTTCTGTTTTTGCTCTCCACCTCTCCCAAACTCTCCGTCTCTTCAGTAATACCCTAATAGGATATTTATACTCATCAGGGACAAGAATATTCGCTCATTACTCCGGAAAATCCTTCCAATAATCGGCAGTAAAAGAAAATATTCTCGGGAATATTTTCTTCCCTTTTTCTTCTCATGCACGCGTTAAATCTCTGCAAACACGTTCCAACACGTCTCTGCATGACTCAGAACATGGTGTAGTCTTACGAAACTCTCCAAATCCCGTGAATATCTCCATCCAGGTCGTGTTCGCATGTATCTTCGTTGCTTCACTTCAACACGGGTTCTAGCCAAATTTAATCGAACCGGTGACCCATACCAATCCTGTTAGGCTCAGTCAAGTCTTCCCATGAAATTCCAGCTATTGAGTCTGGCTAAATCATCACCAAAAACTCGAACCAGAATTGTGTTCTTGATGCCATTGTTTCCCGCCAAAACCAGAGTTTTGAAACGATGAAGATGGGTAGCCCTTATCCAACGTCTTGGGTGCCAAATAACCAGTGGGTTCTATAGACAAATGGGATAACATAGCCGTGGGTGCTCCTTAGAAAAAGTAGGGGTCCGTATAGCAAATGTCCTCCCGGGGTACTCCGAGCAACTTTTCGAGCCGAATTTTCCAACAATATTTATTTCCAAAAATACCTACAGACACCCAAAACACCATAATAAGTACGAAATCGAATACTAACAATACGGAACATTGAAGACAAATTAGACACAAAAATGCGTCTATCATGCGCCCTAAACAGAGACAAATGTGCACCTTCAAGAGCTTCTGGACAAACTCTCTTGTTTATGTCTTGAATATTATTACTTGAATTTCCATCCATTTATCACAGACTCAAGATTAAAATTCCTTTGATATTTCATGTTGTTAAAACATGAATAACATTAATTCATGTTGAGCTTTGCTCCGTTGAATCCTGCCCAGTTTATTTGTTTTGGTTTTACTAAATGGTCAAAGCTTATTCTTACTTCCGCAAGGAAATTGTCTTGAATATTCAAAGAATCTTATATCTTGAAACTATTATTTACGCTCCCTTCACACTACTTTTCAAGTAATAAGTATAATGACTTATCCATGTACAAACTTAAGAAAGGGTAAAATTGTTTTTACCTTTTTAGTTTGTTTTTTGGTCCGCGAACGGACTTCTTGAAGTCGATCGGTTCCTGAACTACTGGTTATTCTTTTTTTTTTTATTTTTTTTTTATGATTCACTAGTTTTTGGAATTCTTTCAAAAACTTAAAGTGACTTGAGGCTCTATATTTGTGTTTCACACGAAATATTGCACACTCAAATTTCTGAGATATGGTATCCTCAAGTGTGATATCTACTGGTGTAACCTCTACACCTATGGTTGTTGATTCCACAACAAAAAGTGTTGAGATTTCCTTCCCTAGGGAGAAAGATTCATCTTTTAAGGGTAAAATGAAGAACGTAAAGAAACCTAGGGAAAACTGCTCAAATCATCAAAGGTTTGCAAATATCCTTGCAGAGCTTAAGAAGACCAAGATGAAAGTACAAGTTCTTAAAAACATCCTGCATAATTCTTTTGAGATTCAAGAAGCACTGGTCAAACAACAGTCGCACAAGTTTGAAGGGATTAACAATCTTATTCATAAACTTTATATTCCGATGTCAGTTGATAATGATGGTTTTGGTGATGATGCTGCCTTCTTCAAGGATGCTTTTACTAGTTAACTCCTTGTAGGAATTTTATTCTTATTGTTCCAGGAACACTAATTTTTGGAGTAGTTTTTATGTGTTACATTAGTTATTCCAAAATATTATCATCTTGCATGTTTAAAGTTTATTAATTTTATTTTATTTTGGAAGATTACTTGTAATACCTAATCTTCATGGATTGTATACTTGTATTGCTTATATTGTGAAATATGTTTTTTTGTTATCATTCTTTGGTGATTGATACATATATCTCATATTTTCTCATAGGTTAAGCTCTTTCACTCTTGCAAAAGAGGAGTAAACTATTTTGAGAATTGCAGTTTTTGATCTCTCGACAACTACACTTTTGTGAATAAACTGTTACAGGATTTCGTAAGATGTTCTTTAGGGATCGACTTATTTCCTTAATTGTGTCGCCACCAGAGAATAAGTGGTGAACTTTAATCTCTATGTTCGTAGATGGCTAGAGAAGTTATAATTCTTATGTTGAGTCATATCGCACTAATTGTTCTCTTGTTCGTAACTAGCGTAGAGAATAGTTTGTGGTGATGAGTTTTCTCACGAAAATCTTGTATCTTAGTCTCTCTAACACTAAGATCGCAATTTTTAACTTCTTTGTTCGTAACTGGCGAGAAAAGAGAAAAATATCGGATACAAATTTATTTTGTTCGTAAGTGGAGAATAAATTGAAAGTTCAAGAAAATCCTTCTCTTGTAATTAGAATAAAGGTCGCTCATGTTGTTCTTTCAGGAATGACATTTAATGGAGGAGAGTTCTTGTGAAATTGTGCTTAATGGTAATATCTTTGTGGGTAGAGTGGATGTGGAATTGTAGGAGATGCTTGTGCCTTATGTCTCCTTGATCCAAACCGAGATTTCTTGGTTGAAATCGTATAAACTTAAGGATGGTATGTGTTCGGTTGGATGGACGGGTCTGTATAACGGTCATTATAACCGCAGTTTTGGAAGCTTCAGCTACTTATGATGGTTGGTTTTGGCATGCTTTTTTTGGACTCCCGGGTTCAAATAACGATGTCAACATTTTGCATAAGTCACCATTGTTCGAAGACCTTAAGCATGGGATCACGCCGCACTATAATTGCACCATCAACGGTCATGACTACACTCAGGAGTATTATCTTGCAGACGGGATCTATCCAGAATGATCATGTTTGGTTCAAGATTATAGTCAGATAGGGTTTGGACCGACAACTGCGAAGGATATGAAGTATTTTAACGACCAACAAATGGGTACGACAAAGGACGTTGAACGCACTTTTGGAATTTTGCAAAGGAAGTTCGCCATCATAACTGGGCTGGAGCGCTTTTTTGATCTTCAAGAAATGAAAATAAATTATGCTAAATTGCATAATTCTGCATAACATGGTCATTGAGGAAACCCGACGTGACCCCTCCTGAACTAGTTACGCAGATGAATATTTGAGGTCGAGACTTGTTATGCGCCATGGTCGTCCTACAAGAGAATACCGACTAGCCGCTGACAGAGTTCAAAATTGGGGCCTCTATGGACAGCTAAGGAAAGATCTAACTAAGCATCTTTGAGCTACAAAAGGAGCAAGAGCCGATATGCGGGGTCGTCAAAACCATGATCGTCAAAATCAGGGCATATAGATGTTTTTTCCAATTAAATATTGTTTATTTTAATTAGATGTAATTCAGTGAGACTATTTAAATTAATTGATAAGTTAAAGAAAATTACGTTAAAAGTAATTTTAACTAAACCAATACATTAAAATTAAACTTAACTACTATATGAAATTTAAAATTAGTCATCTAACTAATTAAGACTTATTCATATTCTTCTTTTTTCGAGGCATCGACATCGTCTTACTTATTCTCATACTGGCACGTTTTGGGTATTGTTGTTCATCCAGTTGTTGTTCCGTCTTATCCACTTCCCTAATCTATATTACAAGTTGTCGTGAACTATGTTGTAAAAGGCGATCCCCCAAAGCGCCTAGGTGTCAAAGGCCAACTAAGCGCAGGTCCGACGCCCGATGAATCAAATTTTATACTACTTCCCACGCTAGCGCCTTAAACGAGTGAGTATAGCTCTTTAGGCATCTCATGGAAGTTTTAGGTGCTAGAATAAGATCCAAAGGCACCATGGGTATGTGTTTATTTATCAAAGGTTGGTGGAGTTGTTTTCTTTAAGTATAATGAAACTTATTCATAAATGCAAATATTATTTGTTTCCTTTTTCAGTGTTATACTATCAATCTGCCAACGTGATTGATTCTTAATACCTAATACTTATAGTATTACCCTATCAGAAAAAATAATACAATTATAGTAATTTGTTTCATTGATTGATGTACTTTTAGAAGAATTATACTATAAAAAGATTAACCAATATAGTCAATGACGCGAATTATAGAAATAAAAATCATGAAAATAACGTGACTGATGTAAAATAAATTTTAATATATCTTAATGTTAGCCTATATATGGAGATAAGAGTTATCTTTGTGCCAAAAAATTTACCCACCAGATAATGCTGTAAATCTCGTTTTAATTCTTGGTTGTTAAAGACCAAAAAAAAATATGCCACTTCCTTATTCTTTAAATTAATGTTTCATAGTTTTTCAAAAAGATTAACATATATATACTCTTTTCTCTCCTCTCCTCTCCTCTTTTACTTTCTCTATCTACTCCTCCACAAGCAATATGAATAACACAGAGATAGTTTTAACTATGATTCACAGAAAAACTAAGTTGTGAGAAATTCTTCTTCTTTAGATTCATGTTTCCTAGTTTTTCAAAAAGATTTACATATATATAATCTTCTCTTCTCCTCTTTTGTTTTCCCTATCTACTCCTCCACAAAAAATGAATAATACAGGGATAGAAAGATTCTAACTATGATTCACAAAAAACAAAGTTGTGAGAAAAATGGATGATCAATTTTGTTACCTTTTTTACCTTTTCCTTTTAGTTAGTTACTTTTCAAGTTGAAAGATTTCAATGGTGACTGGGTTCTTTCAGGCGATTAAAATGGTGTAAAAATCTGCGATGTAGGTCTAAAAAATCGTCCATCATGCAAGTGGTCGCCTTAGGCGCGCCTAGGCGACAAAACGCTAGGCGACGGGATTGACGCCACGCCTCTCCTGATACAACATAGGTCGTGAATTCATCATTGAAGTGTTCATAGAGAGTAAGTTGTTCATATTAATATCCTTGTAATGTTGTACTCGCGAAAGACGACTTTTTTTAAGTTGCTTTATTGCCAATCCGCGGTCCCTGCTTCTATCTTGTGTTTGTCTTCTGTTCGAACTTCTTGAACTTAGAAGAGATGAAATCGTCTGAACCCTCTTCTGCTGCTCTGTGGGATGCGTCTCTCGCTGCTTTTCTAGCTTTCTGAACTTTGATGGTTGAGATCGCATCTCATGAAGGAGGGTAGTCGTTGATTATGGTTGCCTTGTGTTGGTGCCTGATGACGACGTGGTGGCGTTTTGGTATACGCCAGTGGAAATGTGGCATGGATGGCATGGCAGAGTCATGGACACTAGATTTAGGCAGCTGGTCACCTGAAACTTTCCACAAGTCTGTCAGTTAGGTGGCGAACTTGGATGGTCGAGATTGCATCTCATGAGGAAGGATGGCCATTGATTATGGCCGCATCTTGTTGTATATCGGAGTGGCGCCATTGGCTAAGTGGCATGCTAGTGGCACACCAATGGCGTAACCATGGCATAACGACATGCTAGTAGCCGTGGCATAGCGGCATGCCAGTGGCGTTGCGGCATCGCCACGCCTGTGGCGTTGTAGCACGGCCAAGTCTAGGGTTTGGCGCCGTGGTGTTGGACCCACATTTGGTAACATTGGCCTTGTTTCCACATCAATCCCACTGCTCTGGGAAACGTTATTTGGCTTTGATTGGCGTAGCAACTTTGCCCAAATTAGGGTTTGGCATGTCGAAACCCTAATTAGTGCGCGTGGCATGCGGCATGGCGATACGTTTGCGCAAATGGCGCCATGGCTATGCCAAAGGAACTATGGCAAGGCCATAGTGTTGAAACGGCCACAGGAGTAGGGATTGTCGTGGGTGGCTATGACGTGGCGCTAACCCTAGGGTTTCCTGGGTCCCACATGGCTCGTGGCATGTTTGCGGGGTCGAAGTGACATAATTTGTGCCATGACTGGAAATTAGGGTTTTGGTTAATGCATAGGCGTGCTTTTGACCAAAAAAAACCTAATCTTAAGCTTTTCATGGCGTTGGCCACGAACATGAGGTAAGTTAGCACATATGCGCTATTTATGACAGGTTTCCACGAAGTGGCATGTTGGCATGTTACCGCGGTAGAGTGGCATGTTGGCATGTTACCGCGGTAGAGTGGCATGTTGGCATGTTACCGTGGCAGAGTGGCATGCTGATCAATATGTTGTTGTGGCAGGGTGCGTTTGGCTTTTAATGTATGGTGGCAAGTTTGAAGCGATTTGATTGGTCAAGAAAAGGGGGTCGTCCAAACATAAGGCGCGGCTACACTTCTAGTGAGAGTGTGGCGTCTTTAGAGCGACCTTATTGGTCGATTAAAAGAGGGTCGTACAAGCATGGGCGTGGCTACACTTATGTGCACGTGGAGAGTTTAAAGCGACCTGATTGGTCGAAGGAAATAATGCCGGTTTAGGATGGGGCGTGGCCAATGGCAAGTGGCGCCAGCTGGCCTAAGGCATGGCCACGCCTCCCTTTGTTGTTGCAGCTCCCTGTTTTTCTGATTCTGGGTAGGGTTTGCACCTACTAATCCATGGCGGATTAATTTCCTAGTTTTCCTAGGCTTACTTTCGTCAAGCAAGATCTGGTATACCGCGTGAGGCGCGGAACCCTAACTTCTGCAAGTTAGTCAGGGAAATTTATTGAATTCTATGTGTTGACACAAAGTTCTTTTAAGTTCATTTCCAGAGAGCAGCATGCTTTTCTGATCGAATACCTTATGCAAAGACCTTATCCTTGATATATGGAAATTCGTGCTACTCTGCTGCGAGTGAACACAAATCGTCATGCCATATCAATATTAAGGGTTCAGACGGGGAACATAGCATAAAAGGCATTCAAAGGAACTTATATTAAGTGAATATAGGCAAGGCGCCGAAATTTACAGAACATCTGGGATGTTTGCTATATTCTCCAGACTGGATAAATTTCATGTGGATACATTGAACGACTCAATAAATATGCCAGCGGAGAGGTTAACACTCACGACTTTGTTTCCTTACGGAGTGACGTCACATCAGATGTAAGGTTTTATGATTTTAACCCTAAGTCAAAAACCACCATCAACAATACTTCATATGCATCACTTGCATTCCTTTTGCCTGGGAAATTGATACCAATGGTGCGTTTGGCCCCGCCATTGTTGCATATGCATAATCCAAGCCTTGGCCAAAGCTTAGGACTATGCCAAAGTCATCCCATGACTTGCAGTTCACCCTTTATTCCTTCCTTGATCTGGGCCAACTCTGAATAAGGATATGCAACACTATCTCATAGTTGTTGCATGTTCTAAGTAGCCTTTCTTGCCTCAGCCATGTTGGCGCTACATCGTCGGCATGTGCAGCTCCATCTGCCAAGCTACATTCTCAGTAATGCGCAACTGTTGTGCTTAACAGTTGGTCATGTCATATACCTCCCCCACCCAATCCATTCAACGTCCTTGTTGAATGCAACATCATTTCAGTCTCTACTGAACTTTCCTTGGCCTCGTACACATCTGAGCCACTCTCAGAAATTAGCAATTTCGTTTCGCCTTTATAACCTTGCCAAAACTTCTCTGCCTAGTACTTTTATGCCGCCACTTAGTTTGTTTGCCTTACCATTGAGAATACGAATTCCGGCTTCATTGTCGCATCGTCGACTATGCTTCAATCTCCACTTCATTCACATCTCAACACCCAAATGCTCTTATGATCTATTGCTATGCATTTTCAGAACTCCTCTGAAATTCGACAGTACTCTTTTGGCTAACCCTAAACCAATGGTCTTCATCCGATTGCATCCGCATCACAAATATTTTCTCTAAGCCATTCCGTGCCTAAGTGTACACTTCAAACAGCCAACATATCACCCTGATATGCATAACTTAGCTTATTGCCTTCAATTCTGACTGGCAATGCACTATTGCAATTCAACATGCCTTACTGTAGATTAAGTGTTCTTCAATCATTTTTCAACGCTCCTGTGCAAACTTGACTGAAATGCATGACATTAGCCATGACTTAGGATACCCGGGGTTTATTATTGCCTCACTGGACAGGGTTTCTCTTCACGCACCTTTGAAACTAACAAGGCCTCACTTGTTCTTTCAAACTGCTACGCTTTAATGTAGCGGAAAAACAACATCATGTTCTTCCTCACTATGAGTTACTCTTAACTCATATGCTTGATGGACTTACATATTCATTCTTGCTACGTTACTCCATGTTGTCGTTGCCAAATACTGTCGCACTTCTATGTAACTCTCCCAACAGAAAACTCGCCTATGCCACCAACTTCACTTCTTGCTTGGTTTTGCTTTCAGCGTTTCTTATTGTATACTTTGTCTAAGTATACTTGTAGTGCTTCCCCTATGAACTAGCTTTACATTAAGCAAAAAGAGACAAGGTTTTTTCTTAAACACCTCCTTCATTCATTAAACTAGCCTTACATAAGAAACATAGGGACTCCTTCCCATTTACACCATTGGCCAACACACAGCCTTACTGAAAGCAAATACATAACCAAAGAAAATACACCAACACTAGTGTGCCATCTTTCAATACCATAAGATCATAAACACCCAACTTAAACTTGAAACAGAAACAACATGCCAAAGTCTCCATACTTCAGCAACCTTGCAGGTTCAGGCACTTGCAATCAGCAATGCAAGGCCCCTGCTTCATACACATGATAATTACGGCGAACAAGGGATGCTAAGATCCATAGGATATCCAAATTCCATATGAATCTCAGCTAAGCTTTCTTCAAACGAGCGGACAGGAGCAAACTCACTTGCCTTTCCTTTGTCACACTTCATGTCAATCAGACTAACTTTCCTTACACATTTCACGAAACAAGGTGAACTTGGACATTGTATGAAAATCCCGCCAAGGTGAGGCATCATTGTTGCCTCTGCTTCTTTGAAAAAGTTGTTACCAAGGATCATCTCAAAGTCATTGAGATGTATCACCATTATACTGATCCGGCCACGCCATTCTCGAACTTCAACATTCGCCACAGCCATCCCCTTGATTGGCTTATCTATATCATTCATTCTCTTCATGCAGTGATCAACCTGCTATACTTCCAAACCCAAGTACTCTGCCATCGACAAGCTCACAACAGTATGCGACGCACCTGTATTTTCCATGCCCCAGAGACGATGATTGTGAATGACAACTTTCACGTAAACCAGGCTAGCACCACTTATCCCATGTTGTACTGCTGCCGTTTGTGCTACTATGTTACATAGTTGAATAGGACTAACATGCTCCACTTGATCAGCTTCTTCTTTGTCGCTACTTCCCTCAGTGACTATTTCGGAAATTTTTTCTTTCTTTGGACAATCACGCGCAAGGTGAGGACCCTTGCATAAGAAACAACCACCGACCCTGTTCTTCGCAGCCAAACTATCATCCCTTTGATAGCTTTTCTCCTTGGCCTCAGAACTTTTCTTATTCTCCTTGTCCTTACACTTCTGGTTCTTCTTATCCTTGCCCTTCCTATTAGCATCATTTGAGGTATTGACTGACCTAAAATTAGCAAGGTTGTCCACGATTGCAATAGCCGAAGGTAGGTCTTTGGCACCCTTCCTTCTCACTTCGGCCTGAGACCATGCTTGCAAACCAGATGTAAAATTAAACAACTTATCTTCCTCAGACATGTTGCGAATATCTAGCATCAGAGACGAAAAATCTTTCACGTATTCCCGTGGTGTACTAGTATGCCTCAGCTTACGCAAGTTCTCTCTGGATAACCAAGCCGCATTGCTTGGAAAGAATTGATCTTCAATTATTTTTTCATGACATCCCATGTCACAATGCTCGGACGACAAAGAGTAAGGTCGTCATCAGTTCTAGTTCTCCATCATAATTTCGCATCACTCTCCAGGTACATGCTAACGAGAGTAACCTTTTGTTCTTCCGGGGTTCTGGCGGCCTTGAAGTATTGGTCCATGTCCCACATGAAATTCTCCAATGCCTTAGAATTTCTTGCACCAGAAAACGCCTTAGGTTCTGGGACTTTAATCTTCGTAAAGTCACTGCCACTACCACCCGCAGTAGCTTGATCCGAACCAGTTATACCCACCATCCTCCTTAAGACGCTTAACTCATTAATTAGCTCTTTCAAGGCTCCTGTGAACATGGTCTTAACAACAGTGATTTGGCCTTCCAAATCAGCATGCTTCTTAGTTTCTTCTTGGTTTGACTCCAGCATGTCAGCAGCGTACTCATCAAGATCCTGAATGCGAGCCAACACCGTTGCATTATAATTGGCATTGTTAGGATGGTGCACCTCATCGCCAATCTTTTCTTCCAAGTCCGCTACCATACCAGTTAAGGCATCCAATGTACTCTTCTTACCAGCCATTATCTCTTGCGATTTCAACAACTAACCTCGATCAAAACAGAGAAAATCTTTCAAAACAAAGCTAAAACAGAGCAACCTGTGCTCTGATACCAGAATTGTCACACCTGCAAATGCTCCAAGTAATTTTTCGCGAAGGTATAACCCGGAAATACAGTGGTTCAGTGATCTATTATCACCCACTCGTATTTCAGCCTTATAAGTTTGCACAAATGCAAACAGCCAACTCTAACTTGAGTATGCAATGGAAGACTTACTTAGATTTTCTCTACCAAACAATGTAGCCCATACTACAAAGAGGTTTCGGCCATGTTTATGCTTCACATAATTGGGAGAGTATTATCGAATCAACAGAATAGCAAAGCCAAATGCATAAGCCAACAAACTCACTTTTTTTAGCTTAAGGGGAAGATACAAAACTCGTCCAACCAATGAACTTACAAGCTTATTCTCTAAGCCTAACGCAGAAATCACTCTCTACTGCAAATGTGGTTCCTCAACACTTGAACTATTGAACAACTTCAATTATAAGGGTTCTCTGGTTATTTATAATGCCAAGAACCATGGCCAATCCGTATGCAACTCTGTTGCACGCCCCATGAACAGCCATCTGTCCATGGGTAGATCCCTAACCGCCAGACTTACTTTTTAACTGCTAGCTTTGATGCTGGCTTGCACAATGGCGCCACACCTGTCTCAAACGGTTAGGTCATGCCAAACTCAGTTATAAAGCCACTTTATAACAGTCCCTAACTTGCTCATTCACTTTGGCATGCGTGTGATGCACACACACTCGCAACTGACAGCTTGAAATCAAGTCCGACAATCATTATGCGTCACTGAACTTTGGCCCTGCCAATGTTCGACAATGATTGTGCTTCACTCATTCTTGGCCTATGCCAAGTGCTCGACAATGATTACGCTTCATCTAACTTTCACTTCTGCCAAGTGTTCAGCGATGGTTGCGCTTTATTCATTCCGCTACGCACTCAACTCATTCGGATGCCAACATCCAAATATCATGCCAACTGAGTTTTAACTTGCTTAGTTCAACTTCATACTTCATATGCATCACTTGCATTCCTTTTGCATGAGAAATTGATACCAATGGCGCGTTTGGACCCACCATAGTTGCATATGCATAATCCAAGCCTTGGCCAAAACTTAGGACTATGCCAAAGTCATCCCATGACTTGCAATTCACCATTTATTCCTTCCTTGAGCTGGGCCAACTCTAAATAAGGAAATTGAAAAATCGGGGGTCTAAAAACCACACCCAATATTTTGCTTAGCAATCTGTATGGATAAACTCCAATATACTTTCTAGAGAATCAACTAGACAGTCAAACCCAATCTAGACAAAAAATATATCAAAGAGTTTATATCTCAATCTCTCGATTAAATCTATACTCAAGCAAATGAAAATCTGTGAGTCTTTATCAAAGAGACATAACTTGGATGGTACCAAAGACCAATATCCAAGTGTCAATCAATTTAAATCAACAACCAAAAGGTCGGATATTCTAATTGATTGAACAACGCACAACCTGTATTATTTCAATTATATAAACAAATATAATGTGGAAAAGAAATAACACAGACACCATAATTTTGTTAACGAGGAAACCGCAAATGCAGAAAAACCCCGGGACCTAGTCCAGATTGAACACACACTGTATTAAGCTGCTACAGACACTAGCCTACTCCAAACTAACTTCGGTCTGGACTGTAGTTGAAAACTAACCAATCTCACACTGATCCAAGGTACAGTTATGCTCCTACGTCTCTGATCCCAACAGGATGCTACATACTTGATTCACTTAGCTGATTTCACCCACAACTAAGAGTTGCTATGACCCAACGTCGAAGACTTTAATAAACAAATCTCTATCACACAGAAAATTCTATGATAATAGATAAATCCGTCTCCCACGAATATAGCTATGAGCTTTGTTCCGTCTTTTGATAAATCAAGGTGAACAAGAACCAATTGATAATCCAGACTTATATTCCCGAAGAACAACCTAGTATTATCAATCACCTCACAATAGTCTTAATCGACGCAGCGAAAAAAGATATTGTGGAATCACAAACCATGAGACGAAGATGTTTGTGATTACTTTTTATCTTGCCTATCGGAGATAGAAATCTCAAGCAATTATTACAATTGTACTCGTACGATAGAAACAGCAAGATCAGATCACACAATTACAACAAAAGTAGTATCGGTCTGGCTTCACAATCCCAATGAAGTCTTTAAGTCGTTAACCTGGTTTAGAAGAAGAAACCAAAGGTTAAAGGAGAATCGACTCTAGCTTAGCACAACTAGTATCACACAGAACGTGTGGGGATTAGGTTTCCCAGTTTCTATAGTTCTCCCTTATATAGTATTTCAAACCAGGGTTGGCAATCAACATTAACTTAGTAACAAAGCATTCAATATTCACCGTTGGATGAAAACCTGATTAGATTCAAGCTAATATTTATCAACCGTTAGATCGAAAACATAGCTTGTTATACACAAATGAAATGCACGTTCCTGGGCTTGTGTAACCATACACAAACTTGTACATTAGTTGGTTCAACAATAGTTAACCAAATGGTTAGCTATATGATCACTTTCATATCAACCATGTTCTTCTTCACCATAACTAGTTCAAATGACTCAAATGAAATGTTAGAGAGTTGTTCAATTGCAAGGAAATCTTATGTAATACACAAGACACAATTGAAGTAAAAACGATTTGATTCACATGAATCGGTTCATGAACTTTATAGCCACGATTTACAGTTGCATTCCTTAGTTTATAAAGATAAGTTCACTAAACATCGTTTTTAGACATAACCTACTCAAGTTCGCGGACTGGGTTCGCGGATGGAGTTCACAAACTCCAACAGAAATTCTCGGGTTTGAGAACTTCGACAGTTCGCGGACTGGGTTCGCTGACTGAGTTTGCGGACTTAGCTCACGCACTACTCTGGTTCACTTGATCAACAAAGTTTGCAAACTTCGGTTCAATCAATAAGGACTTATACATATATGTGTTTCCACAATAATGCTTATATCCTCCAAATGGTTATATAGTCTAAACTCTCATTTCAATCATTGAAACATTCTCAGAGGACGTTATATAGATGTTATTCACAAACCATTTTCTCGTCATAACAATTTTCAAAGTGATTGAAACATAACATGACTTTCGTCACTAGGTAAAGATGAACTTGGCTAAAGCGAAAGCTTTACCAACACATATTTCGAGAAATAGATAGGCGAGGTAAGCTCGGCTCGAAATACCAAATGTGTATAATCTAAGTCTATATAGCAAAACGAGTTTTGTCTCAAGATAGGAGATAAATAGACTTTTGAGTGATAGATAAGTTCAAGTCTCCACATACCTTTTAGTCGATGAAGATCCACCAGTTCCTTGAGTAGTCCTTCATCTTGTATGATGATTGCCATGAATTTCTTGAGCTCAACTACACTTTCTATCCTAGTCCGAGATCTTAGCTATATTAGACTAGAAATCAAGACTTATAGTTTTGATCACTAACATTCACAAACATGCTTGATATAGCAACACATGCGAGTTCGACCGAGCAATGCTCTAACAATCTCCCCCTTTGTCAATTTCAGTGACAAAACTATCAATACATATGGAATACAAAAAAATATATAAATAAAATTTTGTAGCTCCTATTCCACACGCCTAATCTTCAACATTACTTGAAATCTTCGTCACTTCCAAGTACTCCAATGATCCCAAAGGTTGTAAGTTTAGCATCACCGTTGCTGAAAATACGTAGCTATAACAACGAGAAAACAAGAGTTCTCAATCATTGTTATACAGTGTCATAGTATCATTACACATCGTCAAAGTTCAATTGTATCACAACTTTAACAACAATACTATGGTGATATGTCACTTCCCCTTAGTCAATACTCCATCTCACATGGAAACCACTCCCCTTTACATAATGATCTGAAAACCATATGTAATTGTAGTGTGAACTACATATTAATTCTCCCCCTTTTTGTCAATAAAGTTGGCAAAGGTACAAGAACGGGATCCTAATGAAATTTCTGAAAGAGACATTTCATGACCAAATGAAACCATATATCATCTTATTTAGATGCAATCATAAATCCGAAGCTAAATGCATTCATCAACGAGTTTAAAGATACAAGATAACCCCTATAATATTCCAAAGCCGCACTCCCCACAAAGATTTGGCAATTAAGCACAAGTTCAAAAGAACTCTCCCCCATATGATGTCATTCCCGAAAGAACAACAAGAGCGACCTTTTTTTTGAAAGAAAAGAAGGATTTATTTGGACATAACAAATCACATACAAATATGAATTTGAATCCAAAAATACTCAATTAAATTAACCAAAAGAGAACCTATGATTAATTTAATCGGAAATGTTCAACATAAGTGACCTTATGGTGACTCAAAAATACTCAATTAGATTAATCACAAGAGAACCCATAATTAATCTAATCGGAATACACAACCAAACTAATCACAAAAAGTAATCAATTTAATTGGTCATGCTCGGCATAAAGTACCTCACGGAGCAATAACTAAGCTAATTATAAGAAAATAATCAACTCAGTCGATAGTGCTCAACATAAGACACCTTACAGAACAACACAGTATATACAAAAAAAATGGATCGGGGAAGATCAATACTGCGGAATACACAAGGATTCATTCTATTTTCCATCACTATTCGCATAACGACATTCAATAGACATAACCCTTGTAAACAAAAGATTTTAACCTATTATCCATCAATAATTGACATAATAGGCTTAACTTTTGTATTTGTCAAAAGTTCATTCCTTCTTTTATCAACACATGCATATCGACATATAAAGGACTTAACTTTTGACAAGGTATGGGACAATCACATTTCACGGACGCAAACACACATATCCCATAAAAAATTGCAATATATAAAACCATAAAGATTAATACTGCAAAAATCATCTTCCAAACAATTTTAGAATTTAAACTAATAAATCTAAAAACATGAAGATGAAAACTTTGGACATAGCTATGTGTAACCACAATAATTTCTATTCCAAACTCTAGTAAGCCTTCTCAAAAATAAGAATAAATTCTCATAAGAAGTTTCCTAGGCATCAAGACAAACTCGTAATGCACATACAAGATGATTTGTCCTTACAGGGTAGAATCAATCTTTTTCGCATGGATTTATACCAATAATAGCTACCAAAGGCGTATAAAAAGATTTTATTAACAAAGAAGAACATACAAAGTCAATAACGACCATGCACCATAGTTCACAAAGGATGATTGTGAACATTCAAGAATTCTATAGCACTGCGTACTACTTTTCATTCTTGAACTTCCTTCTTTGTGATTCACCAACAACATTCTTGTAAAATCTACAAATTATATTATAAGAGTAGTACTCCAAGAATCCAAGTGCCCAAGTTCAAGAGAAGAGGAACAAGTGCAACGAAACGAAGCAAAATACTCAAAAATAAGAGACAGGACAAATACCAATCTTAGCTCATCCAAATTAAAGGGGTTTCTCATCTCCATTTTTAAGAGAATTCAAAGAGGAAGAGAATACAAAAATAATTAGGTAAATCTGAGTTCGGACGAAGAAGTTACGGCCAAAACAAGTTTCCCGAATATCGACGTCAAGTATGCATACGGGTTTGCAAACGAATTTTCGTATCCTGGAGCAGTATGCAGACGGGGTTTGCGAACTTAAACACCTGGATTTTGGTTTTAAATGATGTTATGCATACTTGGTATGTGTACCATGTAGTCCAAACATCCCGAACTAATGTTTTCAAACCTAAACATTTAAGAACCTTAAACACATATCAAGTTAGGTAGAAATGAACGATAATCAAGGTACATGGATCATTATAAGTACTCAAACAAGTAATAAAAACGTAAAACTTGCTCAAGTTTATAGACATACCTTTTTAGAAAAGTCCAATTGAATTCTACAGCCTTACCGAATATAATCTGTGCGCCCCAGTTGTTGTGCTTCCCTCACCGCATACATAGCAGCGCATTTCTTGGTGAGGATGCACTTACAAGACAATAAAGTTGCGTTGGGGCGAACAATGTCTTGCTCACCAGAAGTGATCTTTGTATTATCATGAAAGAGATCGCTTTTAGAACCTTTCACATTCAATTCCATTTTTCCAAAAAACTTGTTAAGTTCCAACATCATGGATACTGCCTTCTCCATAGTCATGGAATTTTCTGGAAGATCATTCCTTTTCACACTCAAAGCATCATTGCCTTTCTTTGGTACCCACTTTTGAGTGCGTTTAGGAACAACCGGAACCTTCTTCCCATTACTCTCTTCAAGATTTCTCGGAAAAGAATTGGATTGACTATTCTTTTGCAAGTTAGTCTTTCTCCAATTGGGAGCATCGGATCTTGTCTTAGTCTTTACGAAGTTATCCTTTTGATAACCATTACGATTGTGAAAAGGATTCGTATGACGTTTATAGGCAAATCCAGATTTATCACAACACTAATTCCTTTGCTTAAAGGTTGGACAGTTACAACCTGTAGCGTTAAGGGGATTAGTCTTAACATATGATATTGGTTTCACAACTTCTTGTGATGCCCAAACAAGAACATCATGAAGTTTCTCATTCCTTATACGGAAACGACATCTCCTTTCCAGGTGACCTTATTTCCGTAATAGTGGCAAACATAAGGAATGTTCTTATCTCGATCTGTGTGTGCTGACTTTGGAGATTGATATACTTTGCTCTTTCGAACTTTAACTGCCGGTGAAGGAAATTCACTTTTTCCATCAGCGGAAACCTTTTGTTGAAAAGAATCACTATCCTTGACAAATTTTACCTCTTTGCTAGTACTTGGAACATTTATTCCCTTATATCCCAATCCTCGTATATCACGATGATTTTTACTTGCTCCTAGCATAGTGGTTAATTTTCTTGAACTAGTATTGAACTTTTTCAAGTCATCTTCCAACATCTTGATTTTATCAAGAGCAGCAGTTAAATGAGCCTCAATGCGTTTTTCTCGAGCGAGATAAGCGATTTCTCTGTCGTCAAAACTTGCTTGTTGGGAGTTAATCCTTGCTTCAGATTCTGCAAGTTTCTCTTCCAACAAACAATACTTTTGATAAAGATTATCACATTAAAGTGACTTCATACGTAGGTTTTCCTCAGAATCCTTGATGATCGATTCGTTAGAACGATTCGAAACATAAACACCTGCGTAACATCTTCTCAATTTCTTGTTTTCTCGACAGAGAGGAGTCAGAAGAGGAGTGACATGAGAAGTTGTCATCTTCTTCTTTTCTAACGAATTCAAAACCTTCACATACTCAGAGACTTCCTCATCAAAATATCTATCAATATCTGAATCACCTTCATCAGAAAGTTCACCCCAACTATTCTTCTAGGCGTGTTTCCCAGACTTCAACATGTTTTACATTAAGAGAATGTTTAGATACTGACCTAGATGTGACAGTCCTCTCCGGTGAATCCAAGCTTTGAAATTTATGAACATGTACGTTATTAGAGATAGACTCGTCCATAATCATATCGCTAAAAACACAGATTCATAAGGTCTTTAAACGTGTTTTCCTGCTCTGATACTAATTGAAAAAGCGGGGGTCTAACAACCACACCTAATATTTCGCTTAGCAATCTGTATGGACTAACTCCAATATACTTTCTAGAGAATCAACTAGACATTCAGACTCAATCTAGACAAAAGTATATCAAAGAGTTTATATCTCAATCTCTCGATTTGATCTATACTCAAGCAAATAGAAATCTGTGAGTCTTTATCAAAGAGAGATAACTTGGATGGTACCAAAGACCAATATCTAAGTGTCAATCAATTTGAATCAACAACCAAAAGGTCGGATATTCTAATTGTTTGAACAACGGACAACCTGTATTATTTCAATTATATAAACAAATATAATGCGGAAAAGAAATAACACAGACACCAGAATTTTGTTAACGAGGAAACCGCAAATGCACAAAAACCCCGGGACCTAGTCCAGATTGAACACACATTTTATTAAGCCGCTATAGACACTAGCCTACTCTAAACTAACTTCAGTCTGGACTGTAGTTGAACCCCGACCAATCTCACACTGATCCAAGGTACAGTTATGCTCATACGTCTCTGATCCCAGCAGGATGCTACGTACTTGATTCCCTTAGCTGATCTCAACCACAACTAAGAGTTGCTACGACCCAAAGTCGAAGACTTTAATAAACAAATTTGTATCACACAGAAAAGTCTATGATAATAGATAAATCCGTCTCCCACGAATATACCTATGAGTTTTGTTCCGTATTTTGATAAATCAAGGTGAACATGAACCAATTGACAATCCCGACTTATATTCCCGAAGAACAGCCTAGTATTATCAATCACCTCATAATAGTCTTAATCGATGCAGCGAAAAAAGATATTGTGGAATCACAAACGATGAGACGAAGATGTTTGTGATTACTTTTTATCTTGCCTATTGGAGATAGAAATCTCAAGCCAATTATTACAATTGTACTCGTACGATAGAAACAACAAGATCAGATCACACAACTACAAGAAAAGTAGTATCGTTCTGGATTCACAATCCCAATGAAGTCTTTAAGTCGTTAAACTGGTTTAGAAGAAGCAACCAAAGGTTAAAGGAGAATCGACTCTATCTTAGCACAACTAGTATCACACATAATGTATGGGGATTAGGTTTCCCAGTTGCTAGCGTTCTCCCTTATACAATCTTTCAAATCAGGGTTTGCAATCAACGTTAGATTAGTAACAAAGCATTCAATATTCACCGTTAGATGAAAACCTGATTAGATTCAAGCTAAGATTTTTCAACCGTTAGATCAAAAACATAGCTTGTTATACACAAATGAAATGCACGTTTCTGGGCTTGTGTAATCGTACCCAAACTTGTACATTAGTTGGTTCAACAATAGTTAACCAAATGGTTAGGCATATGATCACTTTCATATCAACCATGTTCTTCTTCACCATAACTAGTTCAAATGACTCAAATGAACTAGTTAGAGAGTTGTTCAATTGCAAGGAAATATTATGTACTACACAAGACACAATTGAAGCAAAAACAATTTGATTCACATGAATCGGTTCATGAACTCTATAGCCATGGTTTTCAATTGCATTCCTTAGTTTATACAGATAATTTCATTAAACATCGTTTTTAGACATAATCTACTTAAGTTCGCGGACTGGGTTCGCGGACTTAAGTTCGCGGGTGGAGTTCACAAACTCCAGCAAAAATTCTCGGGTTTGAGAACTTCGCCAGTTCGCGGACTTAGCTCACGCACTACTCCGGTCCACTTGATCAACAAATTTCGCAAACTTCGGTTCAAGCAATAAGGACTTATACATATATGTGTTTCACAACAATGCTTATATCCTCCAAATGGTTATATAGTCTAAACTCTCATTTCAATCATTGAAACATTCTCAGAGGACGTTATATAGATGTTATTCACAAACCATTTCTCGTCATAGCAATTTTCAAAGTGATTGAAACATAACATGACTTTCGTCACTAGGTAAAGATGAACTTGGCTAAAGCGAAAGCTTTACCAACATATATTTCGAGAAATAGATAGGCGAGGTAAGCTCAGCTCGAAATACCAAATGTGTATAATCTAAGTCTATATAGAAAAACGACTTTTGTCTCAAGATAGGAGATAAATAGACTTTTAAGTGATGGATAAGTTCAAGTCTCCACATACCTTTTATTCGATGAAGATCCACCAGTTCCTTGAGTAGTCCTTCGTCTTGTATGATGATTGCCATGGAGTTCTTGAGCTCAACTACACTTTTTATCCTAGTCCGAGACCTTAGCTATAGTAGACTAGAAATCAAGACTTATAGTTTTGGTCACTAACATTGACAAACATGCTTGAGATAGCAATGCATGCGAGTTCGACCGAGCAATGCTCTAACAAATATGCAACACTATATCATAGTTGTTGCATGTGCTAAGTAGCCTTTCTTGTCTCATCCATGTTGGTGTTACATCGTCGGCATGTGCAGCTCCATCTGCCAGGATACATTCTCAGTAATGCGCAACTGTTGCGCTTAACTGTTGGGTCATGTTATAGTATGCTTTATCAAAGGATCATAAGGGGTTCCGATTGAAACTAATACGTGAAAAAGTCACAAATGTTGAATAGTTTTTGGTTTCGGGGTTTCAACTTTTGCGTCGCATTAGTTAAAACCGGTTTTCAACCTTTCTCTGGTAAAGGTTGGTCCTTGTTCTTGTTCTTTTGTTTTGGAGAGAGGATGACAACACAACGGGGTAGAGTTCTAATGTGAACTTATGCTTAATGACATATCTTTTAGGGGTGAAGAGGATGTGGAACTTGAGGTAACGAATTTGTTAGTTAATCGTTTTCCTGTTTAAGAAAAGCCTGATTTTATTGCATATATTTATTGCTTTTGCTTAACAAAATTTCGGTACAGTTGATGTTTATTCCATTATTTGTGTATGGATGTGTGTGTGATTCAATTGTTTCCGGTTAAGAAACACTATTTTTATCTTGCTTTATGGTTTGGTATCAATTTTTTTGGCTTACAAAATTAGAACGCGCGATTGGGGGATACTAAAACTAATTGGGGGATATAAATTACTTCCTCCAACCAATAGTGTCTGCTAAGGGGTGATTTTTGGGTATGAAAATACTAAAATACCCTTTGGTTAATTAAAAAACATTATAAAAAGATTGTTATACCCTTACCTCAAAATAAAACCTAATACTCAAAATCAAAAACAAAAAATCAGTATCCCCCATTTCTATTTTGTGCCGGCACACTCTTAGGGTTAGGGTTTTCGATTATTTTTTTTCTTCATCTTCTTCATTGTTCTTCATCCGTTCTTCGTCGACGACTAATCGTCGATTCAAAAATTTATTTGTCGATTAACCTACTCGAATCCATAACCATGCCTCCACGAAAGAAATCAGATTCCCAATCGATTGCTCAAAAGAAATTAGACCACAGGCTTGCTTTGATTGCTCAAGAGCAAGAAGAAGAAGAACAAGAGAACCCAGACGATCAACCTCTCGTAAACATGGCTTCTGTGAGAAGGTAACTGATTTTGAACTAGTTTATAAGTGTTTGAATCGATTTATAACAGTGGGTTTAGGTTAGAATCGCGAAGCCTAACTCAAACAGTTGAGTTCAGTGAGTGTCGGCATTGAAATATATATGAATACAATGCCGGTACTTAGTTACGGCGTTCAATTCAATATGAAGTCAATGCCGGTATAGTGTTACATCATTGATTTTGGTATGAATACAATGTCGTAAACAAAGCTAAAGTCACCTGAAACTGAATGTTCTGTACCGGCATTGAAATTAAGTTGAATACTATGCTGGTAGTGTGTTACGACATTGGTTTGAATTTATTCGAGTATACCGGTAGTGCTATTTTCACATCCAGGAGAACCCTAGAAATTGTTATCAGTACCGGTACTGATTTTAGGTTAATTCCATGTCGGTACTTGGTTATGGCATGAATTTGAATTCTTACGTTTGTTCCGGCAGTACTCTTTTGGTATCCAGGAAATGCCTAGGAATTACCTAAGACTACCAACATTGTCGATAGTTATTTTGCACTGTCGGAATAGTGTACCGACATAACGTATTTGCTAATTTACTATGTCGTTTATGGTCTCGGCATAGTTGATATTTAGTGAATCAATGCCGGTACTGATGATTTTATGCCGTTATTTAGTATATATGTGCCGGTATTAAAATTGAAACTGAGTTGTCTTTGTTAGAGCACATCTTGGTTGAACCCATCAAGCTTTGGTATGCCAAGTTTGGTTGTCATATTTTAGTGAATCAAAACTTATGTTAAGAGTCACTTGATTATGTACTAGAGTCAACTTCGTATAGTTTGAAAGTATTAGGATATGAGACATTACAAGTATTGCGAAGACTTGAAGATGTGAAGAAGCAAGGAGCTACAACGACAACAATCATCCTTCCACTTGAGGTTAGTGATATTTTACTTGAACTTTCTCATTCCCTAACGTATCTTTCAAGTCGTGCATATTGAAAACAAAACTGTGAAGCATATTTGAACTCTAGATAGACATAGTATTAAGGAATACAATACGAGGTTTATTGCTTAACCATTAAACTTTGTAGATAAGACATCGCCATAATCATTTGAATGCTATTGTGATTATGTATGGGTATGAGGTGAGGATTTCATCCTAGGGAACAATGTTTTACGTGTGTTCTAAGGAAGTAAGTTCATAAATTTGTTTGTGAACCGAAAAGGAAATTGCCAGGTGTTATTGGTTTTGTTATTCATTGCTTATCTTATGAACAACCAATATGTGTGATTGAGTATAACCACTCACAACTTGTTTGTGTTCTTGGTAGAACAATTCAAAAAGGCCTGACTTATTTTTGCTATGACTTTTATTAGTGAAACCGATCTTAAGTAATCACCTGAGATGGTATGATCGGGTTTGTATTTTGTCTGACCAAATTTGGGAAAGGGGAACCGATCCTAGTAAGAGGTGCAGTACATCACAAAGGGGAACCGATCCTTGTATGAGGTGCAACAAGGTTTATAGCAGAAAGGGGAACCGATCCCATAAACATGTGCAACATGTTTTTAGGCAAAGGGGAACCGATCTTATGGACATGTGCAACACATATAAGTTAGATACCATAAATATGTGGGGAACCGATCCTAGTACCTAGTCAACCAAATTTTGGAAAGATAGTATGACTATGCACAGTAGTCACATGGAGGTAGAACCGAAACTTGTTTTGGTAGAACCGTTAAACCCATGATTATGATTGAATGTTTGTTTGATAAATTACATAGTTCTTGAAAGTCAGATGAACCAATTCTAAACTTGTTTGGAAGTGTGAAAAATAGGTTTCAAGGTTGTAAGTATGAAAGAGAACTTACAAAGATAAGATGTTGACATACTTTGAACACGTATTGTGAATGTTTATTTCTTTAGTTGTTCAAAGTTATTCCTTAATAGATAAAGGAAGAGAATCCCAAGATCGAAACATAAGTAAGTTAAGAATCTTTTAACTAAGGTTATTAATTTCATTTTGTTGGGAAATATAAGAATTAGTAATGTGCATTTACTAATTAGATTTTCCGAGAGATTTCGATCATTATTTTTGGACAAAGTATTTCCAGGAATTATGGAAACCGAATTTGTGCTTTAATGAATATCTTGAGAATATTTTCGGTTTTGTAAATTCCTTGGTATCCAAACTTCCTTGTCTATAAATACTTGAAGTTTTCCTTTCTAGCAAACTAATCATTCGTAACAACATACTTCCTCTTTGTTGTTGTTACTGGTGTAGCCTCCTATTCGGAGAGGAGAGTAACACAATTAGGCGAAATCTCTTACGACCGCTCAGTTTAAAGTCTTCTTTGGGATTGAGAAGATCTAACGTGTACCGTTGGTGGGAAACTAGATAATTGCGGTTTATCTTTTGTTTTCATTGATTTGATTGTCTAATGGTGGTTGAAATCTGATTGCACCTGGTTTGTTTATGCTTGAGAATCTTCTCATCTGATATAAGATTCACTCAAACTAGTTCAGAGTTTCGACAGGGATCTTTAGACTGTTGTTAGTTCTAAAGACGATCTTATGATAATCCATTGTCAACAGACTCCGTTCTGTGCGTGATTTATCACAAGAGATTCAAGTGATTGTGTGCAGGTTATTATTGACGATCTAAGAAGATTTCAAGACGAAGAAGATATTTAAGATTTCTGATTTGTGGGTTCATAATCTTTGGTGTGCACAATACTTGTTTCGGTAAAAGAGGATCCAATTAATAATCGCTTTATCCTTGTGGTAGATTGGATTGATTAATTGAGTAGATAGGCATCAACACAATTATTTGGACTAAGAGTGTTGTTGGCTTAATCTTAAACGATTACTTCGGTAATTCAACATAAGATAGATCTAAGGACCTGACGAAGGAGTTTATGTTAAGATAAATGAAAGAGCCTTTGTCCCACTCATATCACTTGTTTGAATAGAGTTGATACCAAACATATTTGTTGTTCCTTTACTGTTTGGAATACGAACCAAAGGAATTGATCCAAGTATGTGACTTATTTATAAGTTGGAGGCGTGGGAATACAGAAGGAACTAGGTGAACTATAGGTTTAGTTGCTTGGTATCAACTATACGAAGTTGGTGTAATTTTGTGTAGCAGCTTAATCCTGAGAGTATTCAATTCTGGACAAAGTCCCGGGGTTTTTCTGCATTTGCGGTTTCCTCGTTAACAAAATCTTGTTGTGTCATTTACTTTATATTTCCGCATTATAATTGTTTTATTATAACTAAAGTAAATTACACAAACGTTAATTCCTATTTACTTGATAAGTGAATCCTATTGTGTTTGGTTAAGTCCGAACCTTTTTTATCAAGTAACATACTTCGTTGTTGTATTGTCTCGATCTCGTATCCATAGACGATCACACGAAGTGTGAACCGATTAGTTGTATTGTCTCGACTCAGTCCATAGACAATCACTTTCAGAGAAAGGACTTATAGGTAGGAAAAGTTTTAACTTGAGGTATATTTGGGTACCCTCGCCTTTTCAGTCTTGTATTCATTTCGTGTGTCTTTTAATATAGGGCTAGAGCCAAGGAAGCTAACAAAGAAAAAACTTAAAATGCTGGCATTAAGAAAAGAAAGAAGGACGGTCTTGGTACTCTTTAGTCTCTGCCTCCTCGAGGGAAATAACAAGGTCGCAACAAGTGTTTGGGGGCGAATACAAGAGGTGAAGTTTGGGATAGTGGTTGTGACCCTAGAAAACTCGTAATCTGTGAACCTACTGGAACAGTTGAGAACGACGAGCAAGATGAAGAGGAAAGCGAGTAGGAAGATAATGAGGTTGATGCAAGTCAATTAGCAACCCAAAGCCAAGTTTTAGAAGAAGATGGTGGGCCAAGTCAAAAATCGACACAAGGCAAGGGCAAAGGCAAAGTAAAAGTTATAGGGTCGCACCTTCCTCATACTAATGACATGATACCTAACCTTGATCATGGTAGAATTTGGGGTGAAGTTGACGATCCAAGAATGCTATTTGGCTACAAGGACACGTGGGCTCGTACTATCTATCAAACATATGTAAGAATATTTTATCTTGTGCATATGTTTTGTTATATAAAATCTCTTAATTATTTTATCTCCTAATTGTAGGATCATAAGAAGGTTGTGCATGTTCGCCGAAACCAATCCGCGTCTCATTGGGATTTGTCTACGGAATGTGAAGAGGTCTAAACATTAGTAAGGGAGTCTGGTCTATATTGTTTGGTTGAAAATTATGTGAAGTGTGATTCTGTGACAGTCAATTGCTTCGTCGAAAGGTATCATGGTGAAACTGATACCATGCACTTCCCGTTTGGAGAGATGACCTTGATATGTGGTGATGCTCAGAACATTCTAGGATTGAGTGTTACCGAAAAATCAGTTGCGGAAGGAGATAACTGTCCGGACCTAAAATGGTTGAATTTCCACGCTCTTACTAACAAGTTGTTGGGTTGGGACTAAAAAACGTCTGTGGAAATCTTATATGTATCTAAGAATAGTAGGACAAAGACCATCAAGCTGAAATTGCTTGAGGAGAAGTTTGAAAACACGGCTGCAAGAAGTTTGAAGGATGGATGGGACCCTGCACAAATTCGTTATACAGCCGTTGCGTACCTGTTATTCATCTTAGGTACTAAGGTATTCCCCGACGATAGTGGCAACAGGGTTTATGCAAACCACCTTCAGTACTTGGATCTGTTGGAAAATGTCTTTTCCTATTCTTGGGGTACCATGGTCATGGCACATTTGATGACAGAGATGAGAAGGGCCTCCAAATATGTCACAAACCAATTTGTCGGGAATTTCACTCTACTCCAGGTAATTTTGTTTTTAAACATTATGTTCTTATGTATATTGTTCACATGTACCCTTATTATGAACTTAGAAACAAAATTTTGCTTCTTCTTATATGTATCATTCCATATTGGTATAGGTGTGGGCTTATGAACACTTCCCAACATTGTTCAAGGACTACCCTTTCTTGAAGATCAAATACTTTTCCGAACCCGAGGAGCATAGAGCTAAGAGATACGAGTTCAACAATATTCCGAAGCCCGGTAACAATCGCCGACTGACAAATATGAGATTACCTCTGGACGCGATGACTACCATAGAGGTTGTGTTCGACCCTTACAAGGAGGCTAGAGCGAACCGCCAAATTTTGAGGTATAATAACGTTGCATTTTACAATGGACCCTTGTTCCACCCAAAGGGATACGTTATGGATGATCCCCGACGTGTCATGCGGCAACTTGGATATAAGCAATTACCTTATCCTGATATAGCTTATCTTGAAAGGTACGAAGTTGATCGTTCTCATAGCTTTCCAACTAAGACGAAGTTGAGGGTAGAGTATGATCCAATTACGGAACCAACACATTGGAGGGATAGGGAACCACGTCGTTTGGTAGATATTAGTAACTGGGAGCTTTCGGAAAACGGTGATCAAGCTCACCCCGAGTACATGTATTATTACCTAGAAGGGTCACATCCATTTGTCGTGCGCCCGGATAGCGTCAAAGTTCCACCCCAGGAAAACCCTCCCGCTCCAACTCCTACAGAGGCACCACCTACAATGGCCCAACTTAATAAGACTGTTGGATTTCTATTAAGTATTGTTAATTCTTTAGTCAATTAATGTATACATAATCTTATGAAACTAATTATGTATTGGATGTATGAAACTAGCGGTGTCGGCTAGGAAAGTTAAAGAAGATGTTTGGTGGCAAGTACAAGAAAGGAGAGGTGCTATCCCTTGAAGAAATGAAGGAAGTCAAGGAAAAGCAAGTACAAGATTTTTTCGGGGAAAAAAGGAAGGTGGTTGTCCACAAGAAGCAAAAGACCAAGTGATGAACTCATTAGTTGTGTTTCTTCATTTGGATGGTGGTTGTTACGTTTTGAACAATTCCGAACTTGTTTCTGGAATAACTCTTTAGTTGTTTTGGATTATGATACCTGGATTAAGAACATTTAAGCACAATTTAGTTGTTTGGTTTATGTTGAACATGTTTACATTTCTAGTAAAATGTTTTTCTTGTAAGTTTTATTCCCACCAAGGTGCCGACATTGAAATGTTTAGGTTGCACAGATCCGACACTGTTTCCGGCGTAAATTTTTGATTAAAATTCCATGCCGCAATCGATACCGGCATAAAAAGTTTTTCTAAAACCATGTCGGAAATTGGAGATGAATGGTCCAGGTCCCCGTATAGTTTTTGAACTGTGCCGGCATGGTAATATATATAAATATCCATGCCGGAATTCTGTTTTTTTTTAACTTGGAAATTTTAGTAGAAACTCGGCATGGTAAATTAGATATATTTATATGCCGGCACTATGAAAACCCTTCGATAATTACAACTACAATGCCGAGATTGATCATAGATCCGTTATAAATGCTCTTTTTATTTCGTTCCTAGGTTAATATATTACATTACATTTGAAACTTTAAATTAAAACATACTAAAAAAATATGGAATGGAGTAATTTTGGTTAAAGATGATCTCATTATCTATTTCCATCCTTTTTCAACAATTGCAGAACCTTTGAGCCTTTCGCGAATATCTTCGAAGACATCGTATGGAATCTCGGTGTCAAGGACCGTCTTCATTGGTTCATCTTCTCTTTCAGCATATTCCTTTCCCTTCATATAACACCCATCACACCCATCAATAGGCTTGCATTGGCCTTTGTGTTTTTCTCTTGATTTCGATAGTTCAACAGCTTTGTCTAGCCATTGAAACTCTTCGCATTTTGGGTGATTCAAACACCTTAGAAAGATTCTTCCATTTTCAGCATCATCAGTTTTTGCAATCCAAAACCGGCGTGTCCCATCATAGTTTCTACACTTCGAATAAATAAAAGGACAGTCGATGGCTAGATGAGAAGGTGACTTACAAATTTGAAAGGTGCAATGATGACTCTGTAAGAGAAGATTATATTAGTGATACGTCATAGTGGAGAAGATTTTAATTGTCCATATATTGTTAGTAAAGTTGAATCTACTTACTTTGCAGGTAGAGCTTGATGGTGGTTTGGAAATAGAGCTTGTTGATGAATCTCCCATCGCTTGTGAAGCTTGAACCGTGCTTGCTTGATCTATTTTTTGAGGCTTGCTTTCTTGAGAGAAGTATTTTTGTTATTCGGTGGGTGCTTTGTGTAAAATTTTTCAAAGAAATGGGGGGTTTTATATAGAATGAAGCTCCAACGGTCTTATATTTCAAAAAACTAGCCGTTTTTTTTTTTGAAATTCAAAGGTACCTGCATGGTCGCAGAAGTATAACCCTGTCGGTAGTTAATTCCGGTGTTGTATGCTGTTGTTGGAAAGATGCCGGCATTAGTTGCAGATTTGGCTCAATCTCTGTATAAAAATATCAAGTACCCGCATGGATATTTAACACTAATCAATACCAGCGTCAGAGTTCATATTTGCGTCAATGCCGACACATGTGATTTCTAAAAAACTAGTCGTTGAGGTTTTTTTCTATATAAAGAGAGCTAATACTTGGACCCAATTTCCCAAAACGCAAAATGAATTACAGGGATGAGTTTGTAGCGAATCGAACAATTGCCCTCATAAAATTATGTCGCAAATACAACGAGTTTCTCGCAAGATACAGAAGGAATAGGTTTCAAGCTCAGGACACATATACCTTTACTGTTCTCAGTACAAGGAGAATGAATTACTTGGTAGCAAGCTACCTTCTCTCTGAAATCAGAGCCTGAGTTATCTTCCAAAGGAAAATAGGGTTTTCATTCATTAAACTCTTCTTACACAATCATTGGGTATTTAATCACCCAATCCTGGTTGACTTAGTTCAACAGTCAGGATTACATCCATCTAACTCTTATCTCAAGGAATTAAGCTAACCTAACTCTAAAACAAAACAAGTCCAACAAAATTAAGAGTACAAGCCTAGAATTAAAACAGTTTACAAGTATTCATTTCTGCATCCCATTACATTAGCCCAGTACTCTAAGTTAGGACATGACATTGCCTCCCCCATTTAAGCATCCTTGCCCTCAAGGATGAAATCAGGAAACTGAGAATGGATGTGTGCTGAGTCCTCCAAAGTTGCATCTTCAGGTGTAGAGTTAGACCATTGAATTAAAACTTGAGGTACTGATAAGCACCACGGTATGAATCTGCCTTGTAAGATAGCTTGTAGTTCAATGACAAAATGTCCATTGTGATCAACAAGAGGCAGTTAGGGCAAGGTTGTTGCAGTAAGACCAATTTTCCCTTTGAGTTGTGAGACATGAAATATGGGATGAATGCGAGAACCCACTGGCAGTTTCAACCTGTAAGCAACAACACCAATGCACTGAAGAACCTCAAATGGACCAAAATACTTAGAAGAAGGCTTGAAGTTCTTCCTAATAGCAACTGAAGTTTATCTATAGGGATGCAGTTTCAGAAACACCATATCACCAAAAACAAATTCCCCATCTGACCGCTTCTTGTCGGCGAAGAACTTCATTCTGCTCTGAGCTTTAGACAAATCATTCTTGAGCAGCTGGAGCGTAACATCTTTCGCTTGCAAGTAGTCTTCCACAGTAGCCACCGATGTAGGAGTAGGAATTGTAAAAACCAAATGAGGTGGTTGATAACCATACAAATCTTGGAAGGGTGACATTTTAAGACTGGTATGAAAATTGGTATTAAACCAATACTCTGCTAATGCTAACCACTGAACCCAATGCTTAGGTTGTGACCCTGTCATGCAACGTAAGTATTGCTCTAAACATGCATTTGTTCTTTCAGTTTGACCATCTGTTTGAGGATGGTAAGCTGAACTCAATTTCAGGGTAGTGCCTAAAGATTTAAACAATGCTTGGCAGAACTGACTGATAAAAATCTTGTCTCGGTCACTGACAATAGTATTAGATAGACCATGCAGTTTAAAAATGTGCGAGAGAAATTCTTTAGCAACTGTGATAGTAGTGAAGGGGTGGCTAAGTGGAATAAAATGGCTATACTTAGTCAGGCGATCTACTACTACTAATATGACATTTTTGCGAAAAGACGTTGGCAAACCTTCGATGAAATCCAAGGAAATGTCTTTCCAAGCTGTGTCAGAAATTGGGAGAGGTTGCATAAGTCCTCCAGGAAATGAATTGTCACCCTTATTGCATTGGAATATATCGCAAGTGGATACATACTGGATTATGTCTTGTTACATTCGAGGCCAAAAGAAGTGCGCCTTTGCGCTGTTATAAGTACCTACAATGCCAGAATGGCCACCAACTGCAGATGAGTGGACTGAATGTAAAATAGATTAACGAATGTCATTACCTGAGCCAATATACAGTCTCTGCTTGAATCTCAAAATGTCGTGTTGGTATGTAAAATTAGGTAAAGATGGAGAGGCAAGTAGCTTCTGAATAAGTTGTTGGGCCACATCATTTGAAGTATATCTAGAGATAACATCTGCTGTCCATTGGGGCTGCGAGAGAGACAATGCAGAACAAGAAGCATGTGGAAATCGAGAAAGTGCATCAGCAACTGTATTTTCTTGGCTCTTCTTATACCTTATGATATAGTCAAACCCCACGAGCTTAACCAACCATTTCTGCTCAGAGCTGAGGAGAGTTTATGATCCATCAAATATTTCAAGCTTTGGTGATCCGTGTTAATGACAAACTGGCTGTGGCTAAGGTAGTACTTCTACTTTTGAACATCCATTACAATGGATAAAAATTCCTTCTCGTATGTAGATAAAGCCAATGCCTTAGGTCCAAATGGCCTGCTGTAAAAAGTAATTGGTCTGTTTTATTGTATAAGCACAGCACCCACACCCCTTGAGAAATCATCGGTCTCTAATGTGAAGGTTTTGGTGAAATCCGGCAAGGCCAAAACTGGAGCTTGAGTCATAGCTGACTTGATAGAAGAGAAAGTTGTGAGTGCATCATCTGACCAAAAGAAGGAATCCTTTTTTAACATTTCTGTAAGTGGTTTGCATATATTGCCATACCCCTTGATGAACTTGCGATAATAACCAGTCAGTCCTAAGAAACCACGTAATTACTTCAAATTTTGTGGTTGAGGCCAATTGAGCATAGCTTCAATTTTATCAGGATCTGCAGCTACACCGTTACCAGTGATTAAATATCCCAAGTACTCAAGTTGTGGCTGAGCAAAGTTGTACTTGGAGAATTTGGCATACAAGGAATGTTGGCGTAATAATGAAAAAACCATAGTAAGGTGTTTCACATGATCTGCAAGGGAAGAACTGTAGACTAGAATGTCGTCGAAAAAGACGAGAACAAACTTGCGAAGAAATGGTTGAAAAACTTCATTCATCAATGCCTGGAATGTCGCAGGTGCATTCGTAAGGCCAAATGGCATGACACGAAACTCATAGTGTCCATGATGGGTGTGAAAAGCAGTTTTGGGAATGTCTGGTAGGTAGATCAAAATCTGGTGATAACCTGACAATAAATCAATCTTTGTAAAGATAACTGCACCATTCATCTCATCTAACAACTCCTCTATTAAGGGAATAGGAAATTTATCCTTCACAGTCAAGTCATTGAACTTGCGATAATCAATACAGAACCGCCACGTTACGTATTTCTTCTTCACTAAGAGGATTGGAGCAGCAAAAGGGTTGTGGCTCTTGCAGAAAGCATTTCCTGTACAAGTTGCTCCACAACAGCTTTATGAATAAAGGGACATTTATATGGTCTCTGAGAAGGAGGTGTGGAGTTAGGTTTAAGTGGAATCTTATGATCCAGTGGGCGAGAAGGTGGTAGGTGTGCAGGTTTTGAAAATACATCCGAAAAGGACTCTATTAAGGTAGAAGCCTCACTAGGAATTGGTTGCATAGGTGTTGCATGAACATGAAATAACTGGCCAATTAAGGTAGGTGCCTTACTTTTGATAAATTTCTTAAAGGAAGTAGCACTTAAAAGACTAAGTGAAGGCGTAGAAGAGCTACCTTGTAAGGTAATGTGACAGCCATGATGCATAAAAGAAATAGTGAGCTTAGAAAAGTTAAAGAGCACATCACCGAGTTGTCGCAACCAATCTTTATCAAGCACCATATCACGGCCGCCGAGAGGAAGATCGCGTTAATCAGTAAAAAGTTGTAACCATACATTTCCCAGTGAAGGTTATGACACATACCCTTGCTGATGGTGTTATCTCCATTGGCAACAGTTACAAGCATAAGAGATGCTGGTGAATTGTGGACATTAAGCTTGTCAGCCAACTGAGAATCGATGAATCTATGCGTACTGCCTGTATCAATTAAAACCATGATAGCTTGCTGATGGAGATGGCCTGAAATCCGAATAGTGTCGTGAATAGATTGGCCTGTTAAAGCGTGTAGTGAAATCTCCATAGTGGTGTCACAACTAGAGGGAGAATCTGTCATATTCTCATCAGGTGAAGCATCACTTTGATCACTTGAGTCTTCCTCATTAGCAACAAGCATAAACAACTGCCGAGTCTTACAAATGTGGCCAACTCTGTAGAACTCATCACAATTATAGCAGAGACCTTTATCTCCGAACCTTCATTTGTTGAGGGGTGAGTTTTTTATAGGTGGAAGAGGTGGGTCAGTTTTAGTAGGTGTGGGGGTATGAGTAATGAAAGGTGGTTGAGATGAAGTATATGGTTTCCGAAAATAATTTGTACGAGAGAAATATGGTTTATATATGGATGGGTTGGGAGGAATGGAAATGGGTGACGGAAAAAATGGCCGAGAAGGGGTTTTTATAGGTTTAGAAGAACTCATAAGCGAGGCTTGTTGCATTCTTGCTAAGTAAAAAGCTCTAGAAGTATCCTCTGGCTTAAACATTTGAACTGTAGTACGAATTTCGTCCTTCAATCCACTAATGAAACTTAGAGTATAGAAAGACTCAGGCAATGTTGGGTTATTGGCTACCATATAAGCTTTGAAATGTTCAAATCTGTCATAATAATCCTCAACAGTAGTGAGCTGAGATAGCTTATTGAAACTTCCAACATAATTATCAGTTGCTACATCCTCAACGAAGACACAAATCATGAACAAATGTATTCCAAGACATCTTAGGTTTACCTTGTTTATAATTTAAAAACCATGGATCGACTTTAGAATCAAAATGAATTGCAGCCATATCTACTTTATCTGAATTGCTAAATTATGAAAAGTAAAATATCGTTCACATTTTTGAACCCAACCCCTTGGATTAGTTCCATCGAAACGTGGAAAATCAACTTTGGGTGTTCTAGAAAACTTATTAGGAGTGAATTTTATTACCTCATGAGTTTATTTAACTCGTTTGTGGGAATCATCTTTAGATCCAGATGAAGCAGGATCCATAGTTATCTCAGCCTGTTCTGTAGTTGAAGGAGGATGAAGAGATTGTATGGCTTCGAAGATGCGATCGAATTTATATTTGATTCAGCACGACTAATAGCTACTTCTGAAGCTAGAATCTGTAATTGATTGCGAATTTCTTGAATAACAGAAGAATTTTCCTGAGCAAGTGTATGAACACTGCTAACAGTAATTTTCTCTCCCACTGTCATGATTGAGGTCATAGAATTTGAAATCTGATACCAATTGTACTATTCTCAGTAAAAGGAGAATGAATTACTTGGTAACAAGCTACCTTGTCTCTGAAATAAGATCCTGAGTTATCTTCCAAAGGAAAATAGGGTTTTCATTCATTAAGCTCTTCTTACACAATATTGGGTATTTAATCACCCAATCCTGGTTGACTTAGTTCAATAGTCAGTATTACATCCATCTAACTCTTATATTAAGGAATTAAGATAACCTAACTCTGAAGCAAAACAAGTCCAACAAAATTAAGAGTACAAGCCCAGAATTAAAACAGTTTACAAGTATTAATTCCTACAGCCCATTACATGAGCCCAGTACTCTAAGTGAGGACATGAAAATGGGATCCCCCATCTAGTCAACCGGTTTTCGAGTTGAGTTCTACACATGGGCTTATGACGAGTTTTGGGTCGGTACCCTAACAATTGGTATCAGAGCCAACCACCATGACCCATGCCCGTTCCACGGAAGGGGTGACCTATAGGCTGGATTAAAGTGTAGGGGCACCTATGTATGGGCGTAGTTGTCACCGCACTGAATACTGATAGTCGAGTGGAGTCGTCATAAGGAAAGGGCTACCGCATTGAATACTGGGATCCCTATGATGTTGGGACCTTAGTTCCACATTGGTAGATGGGGCTTAATTGGGTAACTTATAAGTCAATGGGATCCCTCATCTAGTCAACCGCACTGAATACTGATAGTCGACTGGAGCCTCCATAAGGAAAGGGCTACCGCACTGAATACTAGGATCCCTCTGATGTTGGGACCTTAGTCCCACATTGGTAGATGGGCCTTAATTGGGTAGTTTATAAGTCAATGGGATACCTCATCTAGTCAACGGTTTTCGAGTTCAGTTCTACCCATGGGCTTATGACGAGTTTAGGATCGGTACCCTAACAATTGGTATCAGAGCCAACCACCACGACCCATGCCCGCTCCACGGAAGGGGTGACCTATAGGATGGATTAAAGTGTAGGGGCACCTATGTATGGGCGTAGTTTTCACCGCACTGAATACTGATAGTCGAGTGTAGCCGCCATAAAGAAAGGGCTACCGCCGAGTCAGTGTCGATAAAATGGGCCAACGAGGACGTTGGGTCTGGAAGCGTGGTGGGATGTTGGGACCTTAGTCCCACATTGGTATATGGGGCTTAATTGGGTAGTTTATAAGTCAATGGGATCCCTCATCTAGTCAACCGGTTTTCGATTTGAATTCTACCCATAGGATTATGACGAGTTTAGGATCGGTATCCTAGCAATACCAAGTGGAGAAAAGAGCCTTTTAGGCATTTCGAAGCCGCTTTGTTTATCGAATCTCGTTCCAAGAAATTATGTTAGTTGCAATTAGCTTAAGATCTTTCACTTTATGTGGAACGTTGTTTACGTGTTTAATGTTTTTAAGCTTATTTATGTAAGATTAATATGAAGGACAGTTTGGGCCAGTTTGCTTACTTAAACCTTTGGTGGATACTTCTTTTGGTGGTGCACAAGCCGGTATTGAAAAATAACCAAAGACTAAACCGGTACAAATCCCGGCATTGAATTGCGATCATCTTTCGATGCCGGTTTCCGGGAATCAATCTAAACTGGAATGCGGACATTAAATAATAATAACCGAAGATAGTACCGGCACAAGTGCCGGCGCTAAATTGTGATCAACGTACAATGCTGGTATCCCGGACTCAATATTATCTTGGTGCCAGAATGCCGGCATTAGATTGTCCCATGTTTCCATGCCGACACTCTCACAGTTACAAACTCCTTAACTTATGTGGCGGTTTCAAACTTTTTTATCCCACTTATGTGACGGTTACAAACTATGTAGCGGTTACAAACTCCTTAATTATATTTATGTGACGGTTATAGAAAGGAAAGTATTCCATCTTTCCATCTCTATTTGTTTTTACTTCTCGTCTCTTCCAAAAGAATTTCCAAAACCACTAAAATCCCTTATTTTGATTCATCTAAGAAGAATGGGTCGTCACAAACCTCGTGAAAAACCCAAACCCAATCCTGAAGAATCTGTTGATGATGGTGGTAAATCGAAATCAAAGCGCAACATGTGCACGAAGAAAGGATAAATCAAACAGCTCTTGAATAAGATGATTTGGAGGAAATAACAAATTTGATGTGGTAAGTGATGTTTATGTTGAATTGAAGTACTTTTAGGGTTTATCCCATACTAGAAAACACAAATTGAAACTTGTTTGTTTAGTCTTTCCACTACACTAAAAGAAAATTTTGAAATTGCAATTTAATCAATTGAAATTCAGTTACATGTTTGTTTCGAGGTAGAATTCAATTTGAAAACCATGTCGGATCATATGTCTTGTATCCCTTTTTTGTTGCATGAAACTGCCGGCATATAAATTTAATTGCATACTATGCCGGTTTTGTATATTTAATCAATGCAATGCCGACCAAAAAGTCTTGCATTTGTTGGATCAATATATGTCACAACCAAAGGATCGAATGAAAATAAAATAAATTAGTTCCAAAAAAAATTAAAACACTATGTCGGACCACAGTTCCGGCATGCTCGACCAAGGTTCCAGCATGGTCGAACTGAACCGAAACTGAAAACCAAATTTGAAACTTTTTCCGGCATACAAATTTCATCTGAAATCAACGCTGGAAAGATAGGTGTCTGCATGATCGTTATTTATGGTTCCACGCCGGTACCTGTTTCCGGCGCAACCCACAATTCATATACCATGCCGGTAATTAGCTTTGGAAAACACTCCTTCATGTATGTTTTTTTTGGAGGTACCGGCATGGTAATGTTATAATTGAACAATGTCGGTGAACGTGCCGGCATGTTTGTTATCTATGGTTCCACGCCGGTACACCGTTCCGGCATGATAGTTAATTAATTTACCATGCCGATATTTAAATTTGGAAGACACTGCTTCCTGTATGTTTTTCATGCAGTACCGGCATGGTAACCTTTAAATTAAACTATGCCGGTGGCATACTCCGTAGAATATTCCGTGCTAGGTAAAAAGTAACTTTTGTACAGGCATAGATTTTTGGTTGAATACTATGCCGGATTGAATTTCAAAGTGGGAGATATCGGGATGCCGGCATGGACGTAGTATGAATACCATGCTGGTATTGCTGCTTCGGGCATTGTATTCATACCACGTCCATGCCGGCACCAAGCTTTTTCAGCTGCAAAAATGGTGGATTCAAAGAAGAAAAAAAATCAAATTTTCGACCTCTTAGCAGCTTTACCTGTGTATTGTGGATGCTTGTACGTTGTGCAAGTTTACTTTCTTGTGTAGGTTCTTCAAAAAACTATCCATGCTCGTAAAAATCATCATTAAGGGTGTTGGCTCAACAAAGATTTGCAATTGTGAGTTGTTGTCATTAGCTGAAGATTCAAGATATGCTCCTTGTTGTAGTTGAGCTAAAGATTCATCAGCAGCAATTCTCTCTTCACAATCATCCTCCATTTTCACCAAAAAAAGTTCCCTTTCAATTTTTTTCTCTCTTTCTACTCTCACCTCACTCCCCCAAATACAAATAAAAATATACACTAATCATTTAACAAATACTTAAGATTTTTACTAACTATAATTAAACACTAAACTTGATTAATGAGGGGTAGATTAGAAATTACATAAAATACTTAGATAAGGGGTGTGTACTATTCTTAATACGTTTGAGAGAAATTGTAACTGAAAACGAATGGAACAAGGACGGAAAGTTACCGGATAATAGAAATTTTGCCTAAGCATCCAACTACAACTTCATTAATTCATGACTAAAAATGAAATAGAGTTTCTCTTACAACTTTAATACAACTCAAGGAAAGTAAAACCCTAAGATAACTAACGAATTCCATATGGCCACGCGTCACCCAGAGATAAGATCACTACTGACCAATTATTGAGCTGCCGACACCTTTATTTTTTAAGCACCCAGGTTTGAGCTAAGGGCACTCATGTAGTTTATGGATAACTAAAGGAAAGTCACATGACAATACCCTCTCCATCAGCAGATCCTTGTCCTCAAGGATGGAATTTAGGAAAGTGGTGTGCGATGTGAGCAGTATCCTCCCAGGTAGCATCTTCAATGGAAGCATTAGTCTACCTGATAAGTAATTGAGGGACAGAGAGACCATTGCGCACAATAGTTCTGGAATCCAAGGCCGCAGCTGGAATAACTAATATAGTGCCATCTGTATCAAGCAAAAGGCAGCGAGGGGATGGAGAGTGTGAAGCTCCAATGTGCTTCTTCAGTTGAGAGACATGGAATACAGGGTGAATCCTTGACTCTGCCGGCAATTAGAGTTTTTATGCGGCTTCACCAATCCTCTGGATAATAGGAAATGGCCCATATAACTTGGATGCTAGTTTGAGATTTCTCCGGAGTGCCACAGAAGCTTGCCTGTAAGGCTGCAACTTCAGGTAAACCCTGTCACCTACTGCAAAAACTCTATCAGTTCTTGTCTTATCAGCATAAAACTTCATCCTCTCCTGTGATTTATGAAGAGTGTCCTTCAATAAATCAATGACATCATCTCTCTGTTTTAAGTATTCCTCCACGGCAGCAACTGATGTTGTGGCAAAAGAAGGAAAAGCAATGTGTGGAGGGAGGTAACCATAAAGTGCCTGGAAGGGCCTCATTTTCAAGCTAGTATGGTAGTTGGTATTGTACCACCATTCAGCTAAGGGAAGCCACATATGCCATTTCTTGGGTTGATGACATAAATCTCAAGTAGCTTTCAAGACAAGAATTTACCCTTTCAGTTTGGCCATCAGTTTAGGGATGGTAGGATGTACTTAAATTCAGTTGAGTACGCAATGCCTTGAATAATTCTTGTCAAAAATGACTTGTGAAAATTTTGTCTCTGTCAGAAACAATAGAGGCAGGCAACCCATGAAGCTTGAAGACATGTGAAATAAATTCCCTTGCAACAGAGGCACCAGTATAAGGATGATGAAGGCCAATGAAATGGTTGTACTTAGTTAGTTTGTCCACCACAACTAAAATGACAGACTTTCTTTCACTCATTGGTAACCCTTCAATAAAGTCCATTGATATATGTTGCCATGCATGATCTGGTACAGGTAATGGTTGGAGAAACCCAACAGGAAATGTGTGCTCTCCTTTGTTCCTTTGACAAACATCACAAGTGGAGACATAGAGGAGAATATCCTTCTTCATAGCAGGCCAGAAGAAGTAAGATTTGGCTCTAAGATAAGTGACCTGCATGCCAGAATTGCCACCCACAGCTGAAGATTGGATGTAGTCCAAGATTTTGCTCTTAGTGGTAGCTGAACTGCCAATATAGAATCTCTCTTTGTATCTCAGAATACCATTCAAGTAAGAGTATGTAGTATTAGTGGTGGGGGTGAGAGTAATCTGAGCAACTAATCTCTGAGTTTTGGAGTCTTCAGCATAACTATCAAGAATGTCTTGAGTCCAAGCTGGTATTGAAATGGAAGTAGAATTGCAGGCAGCAGTGGAGTGAGATCTTCTAGAAATAGCATCAACAACTCTATTCTCAGAGCCCTTCTTGTAACATATCTCATAATCATAACCCAAGAGCTTCATAAGTCGTTTGTGCTGTAAAATAGTTGAATTTTTTTGTTCTAGGAAATAGTGAATACTCTGATGGTCTGTTTTGATAATAAAATGTGTACCTTGTAAATAATTTTTCCACCTAGTGACTGCTTGGACAATGGCTAGAAACTCCTTTTCATAAGTAGACAAAGCAGAGGCTCTGGGTCCTAGAGGCTTGCTGTAAAAAGCAGTGGCTCTGTTGTCTTGCATAAGGACAACACCAACACCTAAGTCACAAGCATCTGTTTCCAAGAAAAACTGCTTGGTGAAATCAGGTAAAGCAAGCACATGTGTAGTTTTCATTGCCTTCTTGAGCTGAAGAAAAGCAGTAGTAGCAGCAGGGGACCAATGAAAAGAATCTTTCTTAAGTAAGTCAGTCAAGGACCTACAAATGAGACCATAGTTTTGAAAAAAAATTCTATAATAACCCGTGAGGCCCAAAAACCCTCTTAGAGCTTTGATATTAGTAGGTGTTGGCCAATCCACCATTGCAGAGATATTTGAAGGATCATCCATAACTCCATTAGCAGTAACAATATGCCCCAAATACTCCAACTCTGATTGGCCAAAACAACACTTAGAAAAATTTGCATACAACTGATTTTCCCTGAGAATTTGCAAGGTGGTTTGTAAGTGAAGAATATGGTCCTCCAAGGAAGAGTTGTAGATCAAAATATCATCAAAGAACACAAGAATAAATTTCCTAAGATGAGTTTGAAAAACCTTATTCATAAGTGCCTGAAAGGTAGCTGGTGCATTTGTGAGACCAAATGCCATCACCTTAAATTCAAAGTGGCCATGATGGGTTCTAAAAGCAGTTTTATGGGTGTCAGAAGGAAATACTCTGATTTGATGATACCCAGACTTCAAATCAATCTTTGTAAAGAACTTAGAACCATGAAACTCATCTAACAGTTCATCAATGTCCTTGATGAACAGTTCATCAATGTCCTTGATGGTAGTGTTGTTTAGCTTCATATAATCAACACAAAATCTCCAGGAATTGTCCTTCTTCTTAACAGGTAGAATAGGAGAATCAAATGGGTTGTTGTTGGGCTGTATAACACTAGAAAGCTAACATTTTTTGGACCAGTTGTTCAACCACAGACTTCTACAGGTAAGGGCACTTATAAGGTCTCAAATTTACAGGTACTGAATTAGGTTGTAGAGGTATTTTGTGGTCCAATTCTCTTTGAGGTGGAAGTGATTTTGGCTCAGAGAAAACATCAGCAAAATGATTGAGGACACAAGATATCTGTGGGGGTGGTTGGGAGGGATTAGTGGTGGTAGAAATAGAAAATAGCTGACCTACCAGTCCATGAGAATGCTTTTGAAAGAACTTTTAACTGCAGAACCACTCATTTTTCTCAAGGAAGGTTGTTGGGTGATGCCCTGTAGTGTAATCTTCTTGCCCTGATGCTTGAAGGAGATACATAACTTAGACAGACTGAATAAAAGATCCCCCAAATTTCTCAACCAATCAACACCTAACACAACGTCACACCCTCATAAGGGAAGGAGTCTCAAGTCACAACAGAAAATTATGTCCTTGCATAGACCAATCTAATTTAGAACATATGCCAGAGCTGATAGTTTTATCACCATTTGCTATAGTGACTAGGAGTATGTTCTATGGGTCATTGTAAACTGTGAGCTAATCCAGAGTCAATAAACTGTGTGTACTACCAGTATCTATAAGAATGGAGATTGATTTTTTCTTGAGAAACCCAGGAATTCTGATGGTATCAGCTGAAGCACTCCCAATCAAGGCATGTAGAGAGATTTCCATATTACTCTCCATTAGTGTTTCCTCATGAGTCTCATGTTCAGTATCTAATCCTGCATCAGAAATTTCCTCAGCTTCCTCCCCTATTAGCACACATAAATATTGTTTCTTACAATTATGTCCCCTTTTGTAAGGCTCATCACAATTGAAGCATAAGCCTTGTGCTTTCCTTGCATGTACCTGCTCAGGGGTAAGTCTTTTGAGGGGTACATATGGATTAGCTTTAGGTAAGGATGGTGGGGCAGAAGAAGTGGAGGGGACAAAAGTTGATTTTGGAGGAATGGTGGGTGGTTGAAAGGGTCTTGAATTAGGGCCTGGGTTGGAAAAATATTTTGGGATGCTTTTAGGTTGTTTGTTTTGTAATAGGAGAGTTTGTTCTTGCATCCTTGCAAGTGAAAAAGCATTCATTAGTGTTTTAGGTTCAAACATGAATACTGAATTTCTGAGTTCCTCCTTTAAGCCCCCAATAAAACTAGCAATGAAATAAGTTTCAGGAAAATCCTTATGAACACTCAAAATAAGGCTTTGTAATACTCAAATTCTTAAAAATAAGCTTCTACAGTGGTAAGTTGAGCTAATTTATTGAACATGCCAACAATATTGTCATGAGCAGGATTTTCAAATCTAGAGCAAACACTATCACAGAAATATGGCCATGGAATATGAGTTTTGTTAAGGCAGAAATTGTCATACCACTTGTTAGCTTTACCATCTAAATGAATGGCTGTCATCCTTGTATTGTGCATCTCCTGGATATAGTATTCACCATCAAACCTAGGAAAATCGATCTTGGGCATTCGATGAAATTGACTAGAATCTCGACCACTAGGATGAGAAGTAAAAGGAGATCCACCAGTGTTAGACCCTTGAGTACCATTTTGATCTCTGTCGAGATCTCGATTAGAAAAAAAATAAATTCCAACTGAGATTGAAAACCCTTTTCGATATCTGTCTTCATTGACTGCATACTAGAACTGGTTTCTACCTTCATTGACTGTAAATCATCTTTTGTCTACGTTGTACTGATTTGCAGAGCCAGATTGTTTACATTCAAATGTAAAGAATCTATTTCTTGTTGCTGTCTGTTATTGGTTTCTTGTAGCTCCTTGCAGGTCTGAGCCACCATGATGCTAGGACGGAATGGCTCTAATGCCAATTGTACTATTCTTAGTAAGTTTGAGATAAATTGTTACTGAAAACGAACGGAACAAGGATGGAAATTGACTGGATAATAGAAATGTTGCCTAAGCATCCAACTACAACTTCATTAATTCATGACTAAAAATGAAATAGAGTTTCTCATAGAACCTTAATATAACTCAAGGAAACTAAAACCCTAAGCTGATCAACGAATTCCAACTGGCCACGCGTCACCCAGAGATAAGATCACTACTGACCAATTATTGAGCTGCCGACACCTTTATTTTTTAAGCACCCAAGTTTGAGCCAAGGGCACTCATGTAGTTTACAGCTAACTAAAGGAAAGTCACATGACAGGGTGACCCTGATTGGATATTTGGATCCAGTTTTTGTCCTTTTCCTCTGTCCCCCAATTAGTTTTAGTATCCCCCAATCGCGCATTCCAAAATTACGGTGCAATTGCGGTAATTTAATGTGTATATATGTTTGTTAATTGCTTCCGGTGGAGGTAAATAATTATGCAAGTTGATTTATTGGTTTGTATGAATTGTTTATGGATAAATAAAATGGTGTGTGGAACCCTCGTGCTTAACTCTTATAGGTTACAAGTCTCTTGAGATTTGTAAGATTCTTTCGGTTTGTCCTTTATCTGTACGTAACTTTGTCATTTTGTGACAAAAAGGGGGAGAAATATATGGAGTAAACAAGTGATTTTTTATCACTAAGGAAAGGACAATGGTGCTTAAACGTTATATCTAACAAAAGAGCAAAGCATAGACTAAGGGGGGGTAACATATCTGAAAAGGCGGGGGTCTAACAACCACACCCAATATTTCGATTAGCAATCTGTATGGATTAACTCCAATATACTTTTAAGAGAATCAACTAGGCATTCAGACTCAATCTTAATAAAAGTATATCAAAGAGTTATATCTCACTTTCTCGATTCAGTACTTACTCAATCAAATAGAAATTTGGGAGTCTAATTGAATACAAGAGAAATCACTTGAACGGTACCAAAGACCAATGTTCAAGGATCAATCAATTTCAATCAACAACCAAAGGTTGGATTTCCCAATTGATCGATTCAACGCACAACCTGTGATATTTCAATTATATAACAAAATATAATGCGGAAAAGAAATAACACAGACACCAGAAGTTTTGCTAACGAGGAAACCGCAAATGCAGAAAAACCCCGGGACCTAGTCCAGATTGAACACACACTGTATTAAGCCGCTACAGACACTAGCCTACTACAAACTAACTTCGGTCTGGACTGTAGTTGAACTCTAATCAATCTCACAGTGATCTAAGGATAGTTGCTCTCCTTACATCTCTGATCCCAGCAGGATACTACGCACTTGATTCCCTTAGCTGATCTCACCCACAACTAAGAGTTGCTACGACCCAAAGTCGAAGACTTTAATAAACAAATATGTATCACATAGAAAAGTCTACGATAATAGATAAATCTGTCTCCCACAGAAATACCTACGAGTTTTTGTTCCATCTTTTGATAAATCAAGGTGAACAGGAACCAATTGATAACCTGGACTTATATTCCCAAAGAACAGCCTAGTATTATCAATCACCTCACAATAATCTTAATCGACTAGCGAAAAAAGATATTACGGAATCACAAACGATGAGACGAAGATGTTTGTGACTTCTTTTATATCTTGCCAATTGGATAAATCAATCTCAAGCCAATCTTATGATTGTACTTAGTACGATAGAAATAGCAAGATCAGATCACACAACTACAAGAAAGTAGTATCGGTTTGGCTTCACAATCTCAATGAAGTCTTCAAGTCGTTAACCTACAAGGTCTCGATAGAAACCTAAGGTTAAAGGAGAATCGACTCTATATAATACAACTAATATCACATAGGAGGTGTGGGGATTAGGTTTCCCAGTTGCTAGAGTTCTCCCTTATATAGTCTTTCAAATCAGGGTTTGCAATCAATGTTAGCTTAGTAACAAAGCATTCAATATTCACCGTTAGATGAAAACCTGATTAGATTCAAGCTAATATCTTTCAACCGTTAGATCGAAACCTAGCTTGTTACACACAAATGAAATGCACGTTTATTTAGGTTTGTGTAACCGTACCCAAACATGTACATCTAGTTGGTTCAACAGTAGTTAACCAAATGGTTATCCATATGAGCACTTCCATATCAACCATATTCTTCTTTACCATAACTAGTTCAAATGACTCAAATGAACTAGTTAGAGAGTTTTTCAATTTCTTAGATCTTATAGAAGTATACAAGACACAATCGAAGCAAAAACGATTTGATTCACTCGAATCAATTCATGAATTTTATAGCCACAGTTTGCAAACTTGCATTCCTTAGTTTATATAAGTTTAAGTTCACGAATAATCGTTTTCACAAAATAACCAACTTAAGTATGCGGACTTAAGTACCTGGAATAAATTTGTTTTCAGTTCACAAACTCCAGCAGAAATTCTCGGGATGAGAACCTCCGACAGTAACGGGACTTGGTACGCGAACTTGTTACGCGGACTCTAGTTCCGGTTTTCCTGAGCAGCAAAGTACGCATACTTTGGTTCACCGAATAAGCAATTATATACGTATGAGTTACCACACGGTGTTTATATCCAACGATGGTTATATAATCTAAACTACCATTTCATCATTGAAACATTTTTAGAGGACGTTATATAGTTGTTGTTCACACACTATTTTTCGTCAAAGCAATTTTCAAGTAATTGAAACTTAATATGACTTTCGTCATTAGTAAAGATGAACTTGGCCAAAGCGAAAGCTTACTAACATATATTTCGAGAAATAGATAAGCGAGATAAACTCGTCTCGAAATAGTAAATGTGTATAGTCAAAGTCTATATAGCAAAAAGACTTTTGTCTCAAGATAGGAGATAGAATAGATAGACTTTTGAGTGATAGATAAGTTCAAGTCTCCACATACCTTTTAGTCGATGAAGTTCTACCAGTTCCTTGAGTAGTTCTTCGTCTTTGTAAGATGATCGCCATGGAGTCTTGAGCTCAACTATACTTTCAATCCTAGTCCGAGACTTAGCTATAAGTAGACGAGAAATCAAGACTTATAGTTTTGATCACTAACATTGACAAACATGCTTGAGATAGAAACGCATGCGAGTTCGACCGAGCAGTGCTTTAACAATCTCCCCTTTTGTCAATTTTAGTGACAAAGCTGCTATCAATACATATGGAATACAAAAATAGATAAATAAAAATTTGTATCTTCTCTTCCACATGCCTGATCTTCTTGGTTCTTCAACATTACTCGAAATCTTCGTCACTTCCAAGTACTCCAATGATCCCAAAGGTTGTAAGATTAGTATCACCGTTGTTGAAAATCCGTAGTCATAACAATGAGAAAACAAGAATTCTCAATCATTGTTACACAATGCCATAGTATTATTACACAACATCAAAGTTCAATTGTATCACAACTTCGACAACAATACTATGGTGATATGTATCACTCCCCCATAGTCAATACTCCATCTCACATGGAAACCGCTCCCCCTTACATAATGATCCGAAAACCATATGTATTTGTAGTGTGACCTACACATTAATTCTCCCCTTTTTTGTCAATAAAATTGGCAAAGGTATGAAAACTAGTGTGATCCTAATGAAATTTCCATAGAGACATTTCATGACCAAAACAAAGCACATATCAACTTTTTAGATGCAATCATATAGCCGAAGTTGAATGCTTTCATCAAGGAGTTTATAAAGATACAAGATAACCCCTATAATATTCCACAGCCACACTCCCCACAAAGATTTGGCAATTAAGCGCACGTTCAATTAAGAACTCCCCCCAATAAAATGTCATTCCCGAAAGAACAACAAGAGCGACCTTACTTTTATAAGAAAATAAGGATTTCTTTGGACTTAACAAATCACATACGAATATGAATTTGAATCCAAAAATACTCAATTAAATTAACCACAAGAGAACCCATGATTAATTCAATCGGAAATGCTCAACATAAGAGAATTTACGGAGCCGCACAGTATATACATAAAAAAATATGGATCAGGGAATATCAATACTGCGGAACAGACAAGGATTCATTCTACTTTCCATCACTATTTTCACAATGACATACAATAGACATAATCCTCGTAAACAAAAGTTCATCCTATCTTTCATCAATATTTTCATAATTACATACAATAGGCTTAACTTTTGTAATGTCAAAAGTTTATTCATTCTTTTATCAATACATGCATATCGACATATGAACGACTTAATTTTTGACAAGGTATGGGACAATCATAGTTCACGGACGCAAACACACATATCCCATAACAAATTGCAATATATGAAACCATAAAGATTAATACTGCAAAAATCATCTTCCAAATAACTTTCAGAATTTAAACAAATAAACCTTAAAAAAAATAATGAAAATGAAAACGTTGGATATAACTATGTGTAATCACAATAATGGCTATTCCAAACTCTAATTATTCTTTTAATCAAAACAAGAAAATAAAATTCTCATAAGAAGATTTACTAGACGTTAAGACCTTTGAAGAATTCTTTATCGTCCCCGAACTCCTTGTCGTCAATAGCCATTGGGACATAAGGTTCATGAAAATAGGAGTTAATATCAATAAAACTTCTTGACTGATGTCGAACCAGGGCCTTCTGAATCTCATGAGTCTTAAGAACAAAAGCCTTTATTTGTTGAATCTTCTTTCGTGTCTCCTTCAACACTTCAAGAATATCAGAAAACTTCTGAGAATTTGAAGGAATATCTCTTGGCTTCCTCACATTCCTTCTTTTCCTTTTCAAAGTTGGAGGCAACAGAGATTTCTCTTTTTCCTTCATGATTGATAGCTTGAAAATCATATTAACATCTTTTCCATCAGAAGACATGACGCTTGGAGTATCCATAAGCGTATGGGTTTGTGAGAGGAAGTCACAATTCAATTCAACAAGTAGTCTTAATATAAAATAAATTTCGGGGAAGGAAAAAAGAATATAGGGTTACGCAACATTTAATAGGTTCGTGCACGCACAATTCTGAACCCTAGAGAGAGTAAAATTGTCGAGAATAACCCTCATTTATTGATAGACAAGGAATTCCAAAAACAAAACTAAGAAAAGATGAAAGAAAACTTTTCCTAAAGCCTGAGAGGTGCACAACCTTGTCTCTTTTTATCAGGCACATGAGACAAGATCTACAAATCAACACAATCAAGTTGTGTTGCGGTGAACAACAATCTGTCCACCATGTCCCTCTTGAGAGGAATCCATAGACCTCTGTCTATCAAAACGATTGGAACATTTCTTCTCTAATAGTATTGTTTTATCCTTGGAAACTAACTTCTTAGACGAAGATAAAATCTTACATACCTCAGCGGTCTTTTGAACAAGTTTGAGCTTGTTTGCTAATCGATTTGCTCTTCGTTGAAGTTTGTTGACATGTCTGAATTTGTGTTTGTACTTGTAACACTTTGATAGTTCATGACCTTTAAGTGAACAATATGAGCATGTCAACCTTGAATATAATCAGGCATCTGAGATGTGCAATCTGCTAGACACAGTTGAACCCGAAACATTATTCACAGAGTTTCCAATAGAAAGGTTAGTTTCATCTTCCAGATTGGTTGAGTTTTCTTCCGAAAGAATATCAATATTGATGTATGTATCGCTACAATTATCAAAATCAATATTTTCACAAAGAAGTGCAACACTTTATTTTTCATCTTCATTAAAATCATAGTTGTCAGACATTTCATCAAGAGTTGCAGCAAGACCTTTGTTCTCAGTGTATTTCTTTCGATTTGGATACTCATTAGCAAAATGACCAAAGCCTTTACACTTAAAGCACTGAGGCATATCCTCGTCATCAGTTTCATCATTATCCATATTTTTAGGAGGAACACGATTATATGGTTTATCTGATGACTTGGATTTATCTCTGGAGAACCGTTTACTTCTCTTCAACAGAAGATCCCTAAATTGTCTTGTGATCAACGTGACTGACTTGTCAAGATCTTCATCTGATGAATCAGCCTCAGAAATATCATCTTTAGAGGTGTAAACACTTTTACTTTTGTCAAGTAATTTAGTGTTCTTTAGTGCTTTGAGAGCAACATCCTTACTAGACTTGGATGTATGCTCATGATTAAAGATCTTTAGCTTCCCAACCAGAATATTTCTGGATAGCGTTGCAAGATTATTTCCTTCAACGATGGCATGCTTCTTAGAATCCTATCTAGATGGAAACGACCTGAGAATTTTCATCACAATGTCCTTTTCAGGAATGGTCTTACCCAATATGTGTGATTAGTATAACCGCTCATGACTTGTTTATGTATCTTGATAAAACTATTTACAATGTCTGACTTTTGTATTGGTATGACTTTTATTAGTGAAATTGATCTTAAGTAATCACCTGAGATGGTATGATCGATAATTGTAATTGGTGTGACCATTCATAGTCACCGGGTGACCGATCCTAGAACTTGGTTGGAATTAATCACAAGATGTGTAATCGATCCTTGTAGTAAGTTAACAAGTTTTAGTAATTGGTGTGACCGATCCTATAACTCGTGCAACCGAATACAAGTTTATACCATATATATTTGTGTTAACCGATCCTAGTACCTAGTCAACCAACTTTTGGTAACTAGTGTGACCGATCCTAGTACCCACATGGAGGTAGAACCGAAACTTGTTCTTGGAAATCAGATGAACCAATTCTAAACTCGTTTGGAAGTGTGGCAAATCGGTTCCAAGATTGTAGATATGAAAAAGGATTTACAAAGTAAAGATGTCGACATACTTTGAACATGTGCAGTAACTCTTATCTTTTATTATTCAAAGATATTCCTTAATAACTAAAGGAGAATCGCGGATTGAAATTAATTGAGAATCTTTTAATTAAGGTTTTTAGTTTTATATGCTTTTAATTTCCAGCAATTAAAATGCATATCTTTAGAAAATAAAAATTGGTAATGTGCATTTACTAATTGGAGATTTTCTACTGGGATTTCGGTCAATATTTAGACAGAGAATTTCCAGGAATTATGAAAACCGAATTTGGAAATATATTGCACATCTTGAGAATATTTTCGGTTTTGGAAATTTCTTGGTGTCCAAACTTCCTTGGTCTATACATATTGAAGTTTGCATTTCGAGAAAAACTACCTAGTTGTGTTGTTACTGGTGGAGCTGTCTATTCGGAGAGGAAAGTACCCTAATTAGGCGAACTCTCTTACAGTCGCTCGTTTTAAAGACTTCTTTGGGATTAGGAAGCTCTACGAGTACCGTTGGTGGGAAACTAGATAATTGTAGTTTATTATTAGTTTTCGATTGATTTGATTGACTAACAGTGGTTGAACTTTGATTGCACCTAGTTTGTTTAGGCTTGAGAATCTTCTTTTATGATATAAGATTCACTCAAACTAGATTGAAGTTTCGACGGGGATCTTTAGAATTTTTGTAGATCTAAAGTCGTCTTGTGATAATCCATTGTTAACAGACTCCGTTTTGTATGTGATTGATCACAAGAGATTCAAGTTGATTGTGTGCAGGTGTTTATCGAGGATCTAAGAAGATTTGAAGACAAATAAGATTGCTTATTTGAGTTCATAATCTTTTGTGTGCACAAAAATTGATCGGCTGGGGATCCAACTATAATCGTTTTATCTTTGTGATAACCTTGATTGATTAGTTAAGTAGATCAACATCAATAAATTGTCTTTGTGACTAAGAAGTATCGATTGCAAAATCTTGACAATTACTTTGGTAGTTGTATTGAGATATATCTAAGAACCTGACAAAGGAGTTTATTGGGATAAACGGAAGAGCCTTTTGTCAAACTCATATCACTTGTTTGAAAAGAGTTGTCACAGAACAGATTTGTTGTTCCTTTACTGTTTGGAAGACGAACCAAAGGAATTGTTCCAAGTGCGTGACTTATTACAAGTTGGAGGCGCAGGGATACAGACGGAACTAGGTGAACTATAGGTTTAGTTGCTTGGTCTCAACTATACGAAGTTGGTTTAGATTTTGTATAGCGGCTTAATCCTGAGAGTATTCAATTATGGACAAGGTCCCGGAGTTTTTCTGCATTTGCGGTTTCCTCGTCAACAAAATATTGTTGTGTCTTTTACTTTTCTATTTCCGCAATTATAATTGTTTTATTATAATTAGAAGTAAAATACACAAACGTTAATTCCTATTTACTTGATAACAATCCTATTGTGTTTGGTTAAGTCCGAACCCTTTATCAAGTAATCATACTTCGTTGTTGTATTATCTCGATCTTGTATCCGTATTCAATCATACAAGTTATCTTGTTGTCGTATTGTCTCGATCTCGTATCCATAGACGATCACGCGAAGTGTGAACCAATTAGTTGTATTGTCTCGACTCATCCCATATACAATCACTTTTGGAAAAATGACTTATATGAGGAAAAGTTTTAGATTGAGGTATATTTGGGTACCCTCGTCTTTTCAGTCTGGTTTAGGTCGTCGCCAGAAGACATTGTTAATTTTCTTGTAGCTGACGTTCAGGTGTCTCTTACCCTAGAATGTCCTGAGGTTTTTAGTTGTTATGTTTTATAGTCAAGTTATCAAAAAAATAAAAGTTTTGTTGGATTGGAATTTAAATAAGTTAATAACGTCATTAAAATGTGTTAACAAAGTAATTTGCATAATTAACTTGATTTTCAATTTATTATATACATAAATATTACAATTTATACCAAGTAAGGATTAGTTGACTTATTTATTTATAGCTTCGCCAAACGCACACAAGACTCAAGTTCAAATTTCAAATCTCCACACACACTTTTTGGTATAAACCATAAAAAAAAAAATATTGATCAATAGCAAGATCAGACCCAAAACCTAGAGGCCCATTAACGTCCTAGCTGCGTCATTGGTGTGTCCAACTAACGTCCATGGAAGAAACATGTGGGACGCGCACATGGGCGCATCGTGTCAGCGTCATAAACAAGTTCTGCATCCCTTGTGCGTCTAACGCGGACACGACACCAAAATTGGTGCATCCGCGCAATCCAGATTACAATGTTCCTCACATTATTCCTAACTCTCCACTCTTTAAATGTTCAACTCCTTCTCCAAAGATCAAATTGTCTATTTATAGAACTTTATACGGGACCCGCCATTTGCTTTTGCGATCTTCAAGACCGGGTATCGAGTATCATTAGTTGTAGCTTCGCGGTGTCACTTGACTTCCCTTACCTAGCGAGACGTTAGCCACGTGGAGGATGTGGCTAGGTGACGATAATTGAATGAATTTAATGCTGAATAGATGGATTTGCACTCGTGTAACGACTCTTTCTAGTTATCCGGTCACATCAACACGTCGTGGCTGTTTTTACAATTTTTTCTCGAGATTGGATTAAGCAGATGCAAGATTATTTGAGTGCTTTGCGTGTACCAGATGTAGATTGCTTCCGTCCTGAGATCTTGCTACGTATACGACACATATTGTGAAGTTATAATTTCCCCCTTGATTTTCCTTGATTGTCGTAATTTGGGTAAATCAATCTCCCATGATCGCCACCACCTACGCATGATATGCATTTTGCATTCAATTTCCTTAAATTCCCGCGCCGCTATTCTTCTGCTATTCAAGGTGACTTCTCTCCCGAATTCAATTCATAATCTGTATTCTTGTCTTAGGTTGTTCCTGAAAGTGTTGTTTCATGTTCAACTTATAACTCCAAGCTCTGAAACCCAAACCGCTGGTTGTGTCAAAGTTGTCTGCTACTTCGTTGTATGCAACTGCATAAATCTGGTAAGTTGTGATTCATCATTCAACCTTACGTTTTTCCTTGACTTCATGACTTCATGATGTTTCTAATAAATATTAGATTGGATATATCACCATTTTGTGATTTGAGATGTGAGCACTAAGTTTTTTCTTTCACATTTATGTTGGTTATCGTGTTATTTCGATCGCGCACTACAAAAGAACTTGGCTTTAGCGACCATTTTTACCAACTCTAGTGGGTGAAATCCTATTTTTACCAACTGTGAAGGTGTTTTTTTTTATCTACTCGCCATTTGTTCCTTTTCACTTTACCTACTCGCCAAAAAAGGTTTTCTCCCAAACTTTTTCAGATCAGCTACAAAACAGAATGAAGTAGTATTTTGATTATCATTCAAGTTCGTTTTTTCCACGGTTTTAATAAGAAAGAAAAGGATGGTTCGGGTTATCTTCGATCGCCGAAGTTTTTCGAATTTGAAGAAAAGTTCAAATAACTATCCGACAGTGGAAAGGTTCGACTAATTGAGGATTCCGTAAATGTTATTCAAAACTAATATACCTATTTCAGGATAAAGGGTATAAATGTAATATGAATAATTCAAGGGTAATACCAGTTTTGGCTTTTCAGCTGAGACATCCCTTAGCGTAATTTTTTATCAGAGTTAGTAGGTATAAGCACAAACCATGTTTTCATGTAACGCAAACCATTTGTCTTATTTTAAGTGCAAGAACACTGCAATTGGGAGAACATGGGCCTAAACCAGTCATTTGTTAGGATGAAAGTTATAGTCTATATTAGAAGGTCAATTTCGTATAACAAAGAACATATAAAAACACAGTTTCCTAAACCCAGAACGAATCCTAAATAATAAAACCCTCGTTCTTCCGTTACTCACTCCCCGAAGAGAGAAAACAATAAACTATCAACTCAATTCCGCTGGTCAAACAAAAATGGTAAGGAGGAAAAATCTTGATTCTCCATCTAATATCTATTTGTATATGCATATAATCGCGAATTTTCTCCCTTATTTCTGATAGTATTTTGTTGTGTTTTTGTAGTCTCTAGTAGCAAATGAAGATTTTCAACACATATTGCATGTGTTGAACACAAACGTTGATGGAAAACAAAAGATAATGTTTGGAATAACATCAATCAAAGGTATTGGTAGACGATTTTATAACATTGTCTGTAAGAAACCCGATGTCGACATGAACAAGAGGTATTTAGGTTGAAAAACGAGGGTACCCAAATATACCTCAATCTAAAACTTTTCCACCTATAAGTCCTTTCTGCGAAAGTTATTTTCTATGGACTGAATCGAGACAATGCAACAAATCGGTTCACACTTTGTGTAATCATCTATGGATACGAGATCGAGACAATACGACAACAAGATAACTTGTGTGATTGACTATGGATACAATATCGAGACAATGCAACAACGAAGTATGTTTACTTGATAAAAGGTTCGGACTTAGCAAACACAATATGATTACTTATCATGTAAATAGGAATCAACGTTTATGTAATTTACTTTAAATTATAATAACAACAATTATAATTGCGGAAAATAAAAGTAAATGACACAACAAATATTGTTAACGAGGAAACCGTAAATGCATAAAAACCCTGGGACCTTGTCCAGAATTGAATACTCGCAGGATTAAGCCGCTATACAAAATCAAACCAACTTCGTATAGTATGTATTCCCACGCCTCCGACCTGTAATAAGTCACGTACTTGGAATAATTCCTTTGGTTCATATTCCAAACATTAAAGGAACAACAAATATGTTTGGTATCAACTCTTTTCAACCAAGTGATGTGACTTCGACAAAAGGCTCTTCTGTTTATCTCAATAAACTCCTTTGTTAGGTTCTTAGATCTATCTTACTATCAACTACCAAAGTAATTGTTAAGATTTTGCAATCAATACTTTTAATCACAAAGAACTGTATTGATGCCGATCTACACAACTAATCAATCTAATCTACCACAAGGATAAACAGATTATAGTTGGATCCTCTTTTACCGAAACAAGTATTGTGCACACCAAAAGGTAATCGTTAAGATTTTACAATCAATACCTTTAATCCCAGGGAAACGTATTGTACACGATCTACACAACTATTCTATCAAAGTACCACTAGGATAAATCGATTATAGTTGGATCCTCTTTTACCGAAACAAGTATTGTGCGCACCAAAGATTTATATAACCAAGTCAGAAATCTTCTATCTCTTCTTTGTCTTTAAATCTTTTAAGATCTTCAATAAACACCTGCACACAACTACTTGAATCTCTTGTGATCAATCACGCAAAGAACGGAGTCTCTTAACAATGGATTATCATAATATAGTCTTTAGCACTAACAACAGTCTAAGGATCCCTAACGAACCCTTGAACTAGTTTGAGTGAATCTTATATCAGAAGAGAAGATTCTCAAGCATAAACAAACTAGGTGCAATCAAAGTTCAACCACCATTAGTCAATCAAATCAATCGAAAACAAAAGATAAACCGCAATTATCTAGTTTCCCACCAACGGTACTAATAGAGCTTCTCAATCCCAAAGAAGTCTTTAAACTGAGAGGTCGTAAGAGATTTCGCCTAATTAGGTTACTCTCCTCTCCGAATAGGCGGCTTCACCAGTAGCAGCACAACTGAGATAGTTTTGCTATCCCTAGGATTAGTTTGCTCGAAATGCAAACTTAGATATTTATAGACCAAGGAAATTTGGACACCAAGGAATTTCCAAAACCGAAAATATTCTCAAGATATGCAATATATTCCAGATTTGGTTTCCATAATTCCTGGAAATGCTTTGTCCAAATAATAACCGAAAATCTCTTAGAAAATCTCCAACTAGTAAATGCACATTACTAATTTTCATTTTCCAAAAATAAAATTAAAAACCTTAAATAAAAGATTCTCAATTTATTTTATTCGATCCGAGATTTTCTTCCATTAGCTATTAAGGAATAACTTTGAACAATTAAAGATAAGCGTTACTGCACATGATCAAAGTATGTCGACATCCTTACTTTGTAAGTCCTCTTTCACACTTATAATATTGAAACTGATTTTCCACACTTCCAAACAAGTTTAGAATTGGTTCATCTGACTTTCAAGAACTACGTGATTGATCAAGAACACTCAATCACCAACCATGGGTTTCACGGTTCTACCTCCTCGTGAGTACTTTGCATAGACACGCTAGTTACCAAAATTCGGTTGACTAGGTACTAGGATCGGTTCCCCGCATATATATGGTATCTAACTTGTACTTGCTGCACATGTCCATAGGATCGGTTCCCCTTTACCTAAAAATGTGTTGCGCATGTCCATAGGATTGTTTCCCCTTTCTGCTAAAAACTTGCTGCACCTCATACAAGGATCGATTCCCCTTTGTGATAGGTTGCACCTCTTACTAGGATCAGTTCCCCTTTACCCAGAGTCGGTCATACCAATAACACTAAATCAATCATACCATCTCAGGTGATTACTTAAGATCGGTTTCACTAATAAAAGTCATACGAATACAAAAGTCAGGCCTTTGTGAATAGTTGTACCAAGAATATAAACAAGTCATGAGCGGTTATACTAATCACACATATTGGTAGTTCAAAAGATCTTCAATGAATAACAATACCAATAATGCCTGGAGATTTCTCTTTCAATTCACAAAACAAGTTCATGAATTTACTTCCTTAAAACAAATGTAAAACATTGTTTCCTAGAATGAAATCTTCACCTTATACCCATACATAATCACAATAGCATTCAAACGATTATGTCGATGTCTTATCTACAAAGTTTAATGGTTAAGCAATAAACCTCGTATTGTATTCCTTAATACTATGTCTAACTAGAGTATAATCATTCATGCTTCGCAGTTTTGTTTCAATATGCACGACTTGAAAGATATGTTAGAGAATGAAATAGTTCTAGTCAAATATCACCAACCTCAAGTGGAAGGATGATGTTGTCGTTGTAGCTCCTTACTTCTTTACTTCTTCACTTCTTCAAGTATTCGCAATACTTGTAATGTCTCATACCCTAATATTTTCAAACTAACTTATACGAAGTTGACTCTAGTACATAATCAAGCGACTCTTAAATGAGTTTTGGATCACTAAAATATGACAACTAAACTTGACATACCAACGCTTGGTGGGTTCAACCGAGCTATGCTCTAACATAGGTTTTTGTTACTACTCCTAGCTTAGAACCCTAACGATGTCGTCTTTTTTATTGTTGTTTGTGTTTTTCTACTTTTTACTGAGGTGTTATGTTGGGTTTTATTAGGACTGGTGACTTATCTGCTGCTGAGCTAGAGAATCTCATGACAATTGTTGCTAATCCACGCCAGTTCAAAATCCCAGACTGGTTTTTGAATAGGAAGAATGATTACAAGGATGGAAGATATTCTCAGGTGGTGTCTAATGCTTTGGATATGAAACTCAGGGATGATTTAGAGCGCTTAAAAAAGATCAAGTAAACTTACTTGTTTTGCATTTTCTTTTATTTTTGAAAGAATGGCCTTTAAAGATAACAAATACATGTTTATGTATCTACTTTTCATGCCTTGCATTTGTTGTGATTTATGCCTAAATGTATGCTGCTTTTTCAAGAGTATTCACAAAGGTGTGTACTGAATTTGTTGTGATTTATGCCTACCACTACAAGTTAACTTCGGACTGGAATGTAGTTGAGCCCTAACCAAGCCTCATGCTGATTAAGGTACAGTCGCGTTCGTCACGCATCTAGAACCACACTGGATTCTACGCACTTGATTCCCTTAGATGATCTCACCCACAACTAAGAGTTGCTACGATCCAAAGTCGAAGACTTATAAATAAATCTGTCTCCCACAGATATGTCTATTCTTTATTCGGTTTTTGTTCCGTCTTTTGATAAATCAAGGTGAACATGAACTTATTGATAATCCGGTCTTATACTCCCGAAGAGCAGCCTAAAAATATCAATCACCTCACAATAACCCAACTGATTGACAAAAAATGTTATTGCGGAATCACAAGAGTCTGAGACGAAGAACTGTTGTGATTACTTTTTATATCTTACCTATCGGAGATAAATCTCGAGCAAATATTAGAGAAGATAGTACTCAACACGATAAAACAAGTAAGATCAGAATACACAACTACAGAGAAAATAGTTGGATCTGGCTTCACGAATCCCAGATGAAGTCTTCAAGTCGTTAACCTAATATGGTTTTGGAAAAACCTAGGTTAAAGGAAAATCGACTCTAGTTTGCAACTAGGACACATGAAAGTGTCGGGATTAGGTTTTCCACTTTCTAGAGTTTTCCCTTGTGTATCCTTTCAAATCAGGGTTGCTTACAATCAAATCTAAGATAGCTTAGTAACAAAGCATTCAATATTTACCATTAGATGAAATCCTGATTTAAGATTCAAGCTAAGTCTGCTTAAAAATAAAGCAATCGATCTCCACCGTTAGATGGTATTAGCTTGTTACACACAAATGGAATATACTATCATTTAGATATGGGTAACCGTACCTAAACGTGTATATTGGGTTGGCTCAATAGCAGTTAACCGAAGTTAGCCATATGAACACTTTTGACTTAACCATATTCATCTAACACTTGTAGATCAAACATGATGATCAATCAATCATGAAAGATAAAATGAATCTAATTGTGTTTCAAATAGAGTTTTTCAATTATTCAATATATCATAGAAATATATATGAACAAATTGAAACAAAATCAGATTATTTCATAATTGTACAAAGTACTTATACAAGAATCAATTCATGAATATTAAGCCATGGTTTGCAAAGTTTGCATTCCTTAATTCATAAATGTTTTAGTTCATGAGTATGAGAATCATACTTAACCGATTTTAGAATTTTACCACTGTGTTCGCAAACTAGGTATGCAAACAACAGCTCCGGACTTTGGCCTTGTCTAGCTGTTCACAAACCAGGTATGCAAACATCCATCCCGGACCTAACTCAGGTGAAACCGTTCGCATACTAGGTACACAAACAAGGTTCCCGGACCTTTACAGGTAAAACCGTTTGCATACGAGGTATGCAAACAAGGTTCTCGGGCCTGAATTATAACAATACAGTTCGCATACTAGGTATGCATACCGTGTTGTATCCAGACATGGTTAATTGTTCTAAACTCTCATTTCAATCATCGAAACGTCCTTAGAAGACGACAATGACTGTCTCACACATACCATTAGCTTCAAGTAATTTTCAAGTGATCGAATGATCAATACGAAACTTTCCAAGTCGACATCAAATGATTATATCACACAAATCATGTAAGATGTTTCAAGGCAATTTTCACATGATGATCATCTTTAACTTAATATTTAGTTTTGAACAAATAAATTGTCTCCAACTAAACTCGTCAAGAATAATGATGAACATAGTTAAAGCAAAAAGCTTCCAACATATATTTCGAGAAATAGATACGCGAGATAAACTCAGCTCGAAATATCAAATGTGTATAATGTAAAAGTTTATATATCTATACGACTTAGTATCATTAGAAAATAGAATAGAATAGACTTTTGAGTGATAGATAAGTTTTAGTCTCCACGTACCCTTTGTTTATGAAGTTACTCCAATCTCTCCTTAGTAGATCTTCGTCTTCAATCGATGAACGCCGTGAAGTCTAAAGCTCGACTATACATTCTATCCTAATCCGAGACATAACTATAAGTATACTAGAAATCAAGTATATAGTTTTGATCAACTAAACTTGACAAACAAGCTTGAGATAGCAACGCTTGCGAGTTCGACCGAGCAGTGCTCTAACACTTCTCTCTCACAACGTAGAGGACCAAACATCTAGGGCCAAACTAGTTTTGAAAATAAAACCAATATTTGTCAAAGCGCAAGGCAATGACTCCAACCCCATGTTCATTAGATATAAATAACATGAACTGGAGTTTTTTAAGTTTAGTTTTCCTAATGCAATCAAGGTAGCAATGACCCAACTAATTGTAGCGGTATCCAAAACAATAACCAAAGTGTCTCAAACGGTAATCAAAGTGTCTCAAGTAATGTGTCTGAATGTAGGTGCAGGTAAAAGTAAACATTGAGTATTACAATGTTCCTCGCACTATTCCTAACTCTCCACTCTTTAAATGTCCAACTCCTTCTCCAGTATTCAAATTGTCTATTTATAGAACTTTATCTGGAACCCGTCATTTGCTCTTGCGATCTTCAAGACCGGGTATTGAGTATCATTAGTTGTAGCTTCACGGTGTCACCTGGCATTCCTTGCCTCGCTAGACGTTCGTTACGTGGAGGATGTGGTTAGGTGACGGTAAGTTAAGGCATTTAATGCTAAGTAGATGGCGCACGCGTGTAACGACTCTTTCTAGCTGTCCGTTCACGTCAACACGTCGTGGTCGCATCGTAGCCGTTGTTACAATTTTGTCTCGAGATTCGACAAAGCAGAACCAAAATTATTTGAGTGCTTCGCGTATACTGAATGTAGATTGCTTCCATCCTGAGATCTTGCTACATACATATTCAGTAGTTACAATTTGTCCCATGATTTTCCCGGATTGTCGTAATTTGGGTAAATCAATCTCCCATGATCGCCGCCACCTACGCGTGATCTCCATTTTGCATTCAATTTCCCTAAATTCCTGCGCCACTATTCTTCTGCTATTCAAGGTGACTTCTCTCCTGAATTCAATTCATATTTCTTATTCTCGTCTTAGGTTGTTCCTGAAAGTACGTGTTGTTTCATGTTCAACTTCTAACTCCAAGATCTGAAACCCAAACCGCTGGTTGCATCAACGTCGTCTACAACTGCATAAATATGATAAGTTGTGATTCATCATTTAACCTTACGTTTTCCCTTGACTTCATGGTTTCATGATATATCTGATAAATGTTAAATTGGACGTAGCTCCATTTTGTGATTTGAGATGTGAGCACTATTTTTTTTCTTTCACCTTTATGTTGGTTATCGTGTTATTTCTATCACGCAGTACAAGACGACCATTTATGACTAACTCTAGTGGATACAATCCTTTAACAACTGTTCCTGACAACTAAAAACAACAATGTTCGCCAGAAACCTGAAGTCGCCATTTTCAGCAGCTATAGAGGGTGGAATCCTTTAACGACAATACTTTAACTATTAAAATATCATACATGTAGCTATAAGTTTTCAACCATGATGAACTGGAAACTCAAAGGTACACCTGAAGTTGCTTATTTAAGTGCAAGAACACCGCAATTAGAAAACATGGGCCTAAACCAGTAAGTTGTTGGGCTGAAAGTTATAGTCTAGACTAGAAGGGAAATTTCGTCTAACAGAGAACATACAAAAGCACAATTGCCTAAACCCAGAACGAACCCTAAATAATAAAACCCTTGTACTTCCTTTACTCCCTCCCCGAAGAGAGAACAGTAAACTATCAACTCAATTCCGCTGGTTAAACAAAAATGGTAAGGAGGAAAACTCTCGATTCTCCATCTAATATCTATCTGTATATGCGTATAATCACGAATTTTCTCCGTTATTTCTGATAGTATTTTGTTGTGTTTTTGTAGTCTCTAGTAGCAAATGAAGATTTTCAGCACATATTGCGTGTGTTGAACACAAACGTTGATGGAAAACAAAAGATAATGTTTGCAATGACATCGATCAAAGGTATCGGTAGACGATTTGCTAACATTGTCTGTAAGAAAGCCGATGTCGACATGAACAAGAGGTATTTAGGTTTTTGTTACTACTCCTAACCTAGAACCCTTATGATGTCGTCTTTTTTGTTGTTGTTTGTGTTTTTCTACTTTTTACTGAGGTGTTATGTTGGGTTTTATTAGGGCTGGTGAATTATCTGCTGCTGAGCTAGAGAATCTCATGACAATTGTTGCTAATCCACGCCAGTTCAAAATCCCAGACTGGTTTTTGAATAGGAAGAAGGATTACAAGGATGGAAGATATTCTCAGGTGGTGTCTAATGCTTTGGATATGAAACTCAGGGATGATTTAGAGCGCTTGAAAAAGATCAGGTAAGCTTACTTGTTTTGCATTTTCTTTTATTTTTGAAAGAATGGCCTTTAAAGATAACAAATACATGTTTATGTATCTACTTTACATGCCTTGCATTTGTTGTGATTTATGCCTAAATGTATGCTGCTTTTTTTCAAGAGTATTCACAAAGGTGTGTGCTGAATTGGTGGGGTTCTAAACCACACTTTAGAGTGGACAAAGTTTGGAACCCTGCCTAAACTAAGGAAATTTAAAGTTGGGCAGGTTTCAAGGCAGCCTATAGTTGTCAGGGTTTTAAACAGCCCCTGGTATACTTGCCAATTGTTATCTTGGTATGGTTTTATCTAGCATTTACGATGTTTAAAAACGCGTTGAGGTGATGCGTCCATTTTTATTTGGTAAGGCGATGCGGCATCAATTAATAGCTTCGCGTTGCCAGAAGAAATGCACTAGAAATGTAAAACTATAGACACGTAACTTATAAAATACTAGAAAAATTGATAAGAAGTTAACAAGAGAGGAAACAAAATCATAATACAAGAAGTCAAGATGTAACTAATAATTGTGGCCACATTCTACAGGACAACCTCCGCCTTCAGTCTACAACCTCAACAAGTCTTCTTTAATACGATAGTATTTATTTATTTAGGAACTAGGGTTCTATTTTAAGGCTTGCAGTGAAAAAGGTTGAATAAAACATTGAGGATGGCATCAAAGCATTTTTATATAAGATAACCATTGTGCATTCTCTAAATAAGTGAAGCTGTATGTATCCAGCGGACTTGTGTGTTTGTGTGGAGGCTTTTTTGCTCCTGTTTGGATACAGTTATAGTTGACTATGTTGAAGGGGCAAACAAGGTAGGCAGAAGTTTGCAACACCGTGTTACATGTCATTACAGTTCATCATTTCCTTCCTTGATTGAGATCATGTTGACTAGGGCCTCGCTTAGTTATGCTAGGATAGTGGACACTGGACCAAGTTTCTTTGAATTTGCCTATGTAGTGCAAACCGAAGAAAACAGTGTAGTTGACACTGTTTCCTTAAGTGGGTTCTCACCAAAAGTTAATTTCATTGACCTCATTAGTATAGACAATGGGGTATGCTATTCTAAATATATCATGCCAATTTATTGCACACCACAATTATACACAATGGTAATGTATGCTAAATATACCAGACGGGCTTCCACATCAAGCTTAGGGTGGGCAAAGTTTAGAAACCCGCCTAAAGTAAAGAGATACAGAGTAGCAGCTGCCTGAAATTCGTGGGCACATGGCAACTAAAAGGCTGGGCTGAGTAAGCCTTACCCGAAAGCCGACTGACCAAACAATGTCTAGGCAGCGCCTCGGACCTAGTTCAGAACTTCAATGTTTTTTGAAGTTGGCAAAGGCTAGCCCAAATACAAGCTGCTTATAGTTAGCATAAATACAAGCTGCTTTCTCTTTTATAAACAGATGAATGTCTAGTTGTTACATTTGAAGTGCTAGGGTGTGTGCCGCTTGCACCCTACTTGCTCGCATCTGTGACATGACAACCATCCAGGTGGCCTACATCCTCAAGATGGTGAACCCCTTGGGGGGAATATCATGATCCTAGGATTAACGTCTCGCCATGTCACCATGTGCCGAGCAAGTGGCGTGGAAGTGGTGATCATTCTTTTATTTCTTTATGATTATGTTGAAGGTAGATAGAAAAGCATTTTTAATCAACTTTATTCGTAACTTATGGATTGGTGTGTTACATCTTAAATGTTATCAGTCCTACATTACTTTGTTTGTTGATTGAGATTTTCCGGCTAAGGTCTCATTCAGCTATTCTAGGACACTGGACAAAGGTTTCCTTGGATTTGTCAGTTTATTAGTAACAGAAGAAAAACAGTCTAGTTACCACTGTTTCCTTAAAGTGGGTCCAAATATTATTTCTATCACCTGTACTTCCCTTGTCTAATATTCTTTCTGGAGTTTTAGATTGGTTTCTGTCCCTCAAGAATGTTTGGATGGGCATCCCTTATGCCAATGTTGGTCTAAAAGCTGCACTGCCTCTCTGTCGTGAGTAAAGGTGGGGCAGGAAGCTAGATGGTGAAGTGGCAAGGATTTTATTTCAAGGGACTACATAGTTTACAGAGTCAAATTATCGCCTTCCTGGTACAAGTCGTGATGTTCAGGATTCAGGAATAGTAGTAGATTAGGCCAACTTTTCTTGTGGGGTACCAGAAAGTTCACAAAGCTGGCTCAAACACTTATTGAGCCTCACCTTCCTTTTCCTTGGGTTGTAGCTGGTGTACACTCACCGCAATGATTCACCAATCACCAAGTTAGAATTTTACAGAATCAATGAAAGTAAATAAATAAGATTCTCATACAAACATACCGTATGTTTAAATTACGAGCTTTGTTTATTACAGTATATATTAGAAAGGCAGTGTTATGTCATACCCAGTTTCCTTCTGTGCGGGTGGTGCAATGTTGACACTGCTGCGTGTCTGTTTCCAATTTTATGCAGGAACCATCGTGGTTTGAGGCACTATTGGGGTCTTCGTGTGCGTGGTCAGCATACCAAGACAACTGGTCGCCGAGGAAAGACTGTTGGTGTCTCCAAGAAACGTTGAGTTCGTTTTTTTTTCCTTTTCTTTTTGAACTAAAAATCCAAGGGTATTGTTCTTTTTTGTTCTGGGGCCGAAGATCTTTTGGTAGGTTCATGCTATTTTGTTTTGGTTGGCATCAACCGAACCTTTTCTAAATAGTGCCCTGTAACTGTTAGTTTGTTTGGATGATAGATAGTGTCATATATAACGAAACTTCATTCCTTTTACTGAAGGCTATTAGTTCTATTTCTGATATATCTTCCCCAACAATTTTTATTATTGTGAAGATTTCCTACGTGTATTTTTTTACTATACTTATAAGCTGCAGTAGTGGCTTGAAAACTAGTTTGCATATTCACGAAAAGTTAAATTAAAATTCTGAACAATGTAGATGATGAGAGGTAATCAATTTTGTAAGAGTGTTCTGATTATTCACAAGCAAAAAATTAGACCATGCATCTAGGGCGATGATAACCAGCTTTTATCTGGACACTTGGCATTGCTGCAATTCGCAGTTAGTACGGAACGCTTTGTGATCCATATATTCGTTTCATACGGAAAAGCTTTTGTTATCCAAAGATTCGAGCAAAGGGGACTTGGTCATGGCCTGTACTGGTAGAAAACTTATTCTATCTCAGAAAAGAAGATGAAATCCATGGTTTCTTTTTTGCATCTCTGAATTCTCCTTTAAATAAACAAATGAAAACTAACAGTTTATGCACATTAATGCACACCACATGCTGCTCCCTTACTTGTACCTAAATTTTCCTACCAAATAAGTTGACCCTAAGTTTAACAAACTGGATCAACATAACGTGTGTTAGGGAAACCAGCAACATCATCATCATGTAGCTGTCACTTAAATATACCTAATTGGTATCTATCTACAAAATAAATACAAGTTGGAGTTAATTTATTACCATTTTTTCTCAACAAAACAATATAAACTTTTCAACGAAACAACCAATGAATGTGCATACTAACCCCTAGTTTGAATGCAGAATAGTATGTTTAGCACATGCTTATAGCAGAAACAATATTACTACAACTGGAGATAATCCTGGCAGCACAGGAGGAGTTGAAAGTCTAGTTTTCATTTATTTCATACATTTGCTGCATACATATACACTCACTTGAATCTTAAACAAATGGGCAATATTTTTCAATTTTATGGGGTTCAAAATACTAGTTTAAACAACATAAAAATAAAAGAAAATTACAGAAGTCGGAGCTCTTATATGAGTCAGATTTGATTCTAAACATTGGTGAGTGTGTTAAGGGCATAAAAGATTGTGAGCTTTGATGGAGAAAGCTCAGAAGATGAGACAAAAACCCTAATAAACTAATCTGCAATTATGGAGATATGAGTTATTTTAAAGTACATGCACAGATAGAGGTGTTAAGATGGGATTAATATAAACAAAGAGTAAAGAAGATTTGAATGTGATTAGCAGTTCCTATAAAGCATATATACAGTCCAAGGTAAGAGATATGGGAGGAAAAGAAATGGGAATAATAATCCTAGTATTAATTAAACAAACAAAGGGGTGTACATTAAATCAACAATTTAGGCTAAGCATTTCTGACTCACACAGTAGCACCACCACCACCCTTGTTTCAAAAGAATGAATTTTATTAAGGTGTGAAAGAAAACCATCTAACAAAACAAAACAAGTTACTGGAACCAACAAAAGACAAGTTAATACTATGTTTTGACAAATTTTCAAGTATTGATTAATATTAAGATTTTGTGAAGTGAAGAAATATAATACATGGGAAATTTGAAAATACAAAGAGAAAATATTTATACCATTCAAGAAGCAAAAATTGCGTGGTAGAAATCCTCACCATATTTCTTCTCATCATTTTTCTTCTTTTATAACTGCCATATCCACCATGTCAATTGCACTAAAACTTTCCTCGGTGTCGACCGTCGCAGAGGAGTCGTACTCCGACCCCGTCTGGATTTCCTTGAACAATGCCATGACTTGTATCATTGTTGGCCTTTGCCTTGGTCGATCATCCAAACATGCCAATGCAACTTTTACGTGTTTTACTAGTTCATTCTCTAAGCTTGAATCTTCTTTCATGAGCTCTGGATCTATAACATCAGTTATTGATGATTTTGTATGCTGTTTTACCCATCCAACTATATTATTATCTCCAAATTCCTCAGAATCCGTAGGCCTCTTACCAGTAAGCAGCTCCAGTAACACTACCCCGTAACTGTAAACATCTCCTTTGGTCGAGCATTGAAAACTCTGGTAATATTCAGGTGGAACGTAACCTGGAGTACCTGCGAGCGTGCTAACACTAAGATGAGTGTCCATTGCACTCATCAACCTTGCCATACCAAAATCAGAAACTCTGGCATCCAAGTTTTCGTCAAGTAGGACATTGCTTGACTTCATATCTCTGTGAATGATGTGAGGCATGCAGTTATGGTGAAGGTAAGCTAAGCCTCTGGCAGCTCCAATTGCAATTTTTCTTCTGGCTGACCAATCCAGCCTGATTCCCGTCTTCTTTCGATTTTGTAAAACATCTTCCAAGCTTCCAAATTTCATGAATTCATAGACTAGCAACCGTTCTTCACCTACTTTGCAGTAACCCAACAGCGGAACAAGGTTCCGGTGCTTGATCTTCCCAATAGTTTCCATCTCTGCCATGAACTCCCTGTCTCCTTGTCCGCTGATTTGGATTAACTTCTTCACAGCCACTGTATTCCCATCCTTGAGTTGAGCTTTGTAAACATCCCCAAACCCGCCGGATCCTATCATACTGTCATCATTAAAGCCATTGGTGGCTTTTAGCAAATCTGCAAACGTAAGTTTCTGAAGAGGCTTATCAACCTCAAATGTGGAGAGATTGATGCTTAATGCTTCCCTTGCGCCAGTTAACTTCCAGTTAGTTTGGGTCATGCCCAAGTTAGACGTATTATCAATATCAAGATCAGACATTTCAGACAGCCTTCTTCTCCTCCTCCTCCTCTTGTTGGTCTCCACAGCAACAATAATCAAACCAAGTATGCAGAAAATTGAAAACAATAAGCCCATTCCTACACTCTCAAGCATGGAAACACTCCTCCTGCCCGATTTATGCTGGAGTTTCAATGCATTTGAGTCTGAATCATCACAAGTAGGCAGAGGGTAGCCGCATAGACCTGCATTGTTCTTGTATCTGCTAGCTGGAAATGTTGCCAACTGACCTGACACGGGAATTGGCCCTGAGAGGTTATTTGACGAAAGATCAATCTCGGAGAGCAAGGTAAGTCCCGATAAGGAACCAGGAATCTGCCCTTCGAGCTTATTGTGGGATAGATCAAGAATTCCAACATTTTTCAAGCTTCCCAAGTTGTTTGGAATTGGACCGGAGAGACTATTGTGCCCAAGATTCAAAACAGATAGATAATACATGTTCCCCAGCTCTTTGGGTATACTACCCTCCAACAAATTGTAAGACAGATCAAGAAAAATCATGGACCCATTGTTACTGAATGTGTACTCTGTATTGCCCATATAGATTCTAGTGAAGTTGCAAGAACTCCTTGTAGGTACCCTATCTAACCCCTCTGGTCTAATTCCAGAAAACTCGAGAAGATTTCCAGCTCCATGGCATTCTGAACTTCCATCATTCTTCAAATACACATATCTCTTCCCAGATACCCAACCAACACCAATTTGACCAGCTTGTTTCGACAGGCTTGCAGGAATAGACCCACTTAATTTGTTGCTGTTAAGGTCCAACCATATCAAACTCCGACAATCTCCGATTTCCATTGGAATGCCACCCGTAAATGAGTTGTTCCCCAGCTTAAGAATTCCTAAGCCACTAAGCTGACCAATCCATCCTGGGATTTCACCACTAAGCCGGTTACTCGACAAAGATATCCAGTTGAGATTAGTACAGTTGCTTAAACCAGGCGGAATTGTTCCAGTCAAATCATTGTTATCTAAGATTAAGTTTTCAAGTGTTTTAATATACATAAGCTCTTCAGGAATCTCACCTTGGAGGTTATTCAACCACATAATTAGATCCCGAAGCCGCGACAATGATCCTAAGCTGGAAGGTATCTCACCAGAGAGGTAATTGAAGCTGAGATCTAGCGACTCCAGTTTAGAACAGTTACTTAAAGTCGCTGGGATTGTACTCGTGAACAGATTGTTCTGAAGATACAGCTCCTTTAAATTGTTCTTAGGATCTTGACATAACCCCGACGGAATCGACCCCGAGAAATTATTAGAACTTAATTCTAACAACTCCAAATTTGTAAGCTTGGACAATGAATCAGGCAGACCACCAATGAAATAATTATAAGAAAGAACCAATCTCTTCAAACTAGTCATCTTAACTAGTGTTTCACCAGGGAATTCACCGGTCAAATTGTTGTTGGAGAGATTAATATATTCTAAAGCAGAACAATAGCCTAGATTATCAGGGACATTACCAACCAGGTGATTAGACGAAAGATCAAGCGCCACCAGACTCGAACAAGCTTCGCCCAGTCGTGTAGGAATCTCCCCTTCAAACTTGTTTGTCGACAATGAAACGTATTTCAGCTTCTCAGTTGGTAATGATGGAATTTGCCCTGAAAACTCATTAATTGAAAGATTCAAAAGTTTAAGATTTTGACATCCAATCAGTCCAATACCAATATCACCCGTAAACTTATTACCCGAAAGATCCAGGTGTTGCAATGAATCGCAACCCCCGGCGCCGCCACTGCCAACCCCGAAAGACGGAAGCTTACCGGAGAAATTATTCGCCGATAAATCAAGAAACTCCAGACTGGGACAATTAGCTACCGGAATACTACCAGAAATCTCATTTCCCGCCAAATTCAAATACTTGAGATTAGAACAACTAGGTGAGATAAGCCATTGAACTACATTCGGACCAGAAATGGTATTCGAAGAAAGATCAAGCGACTCAAAGTCGAACCCAAGGCTTCCCTTTGTTTGAGCATTAAACCCAGATAAAGCATTACTAGACAAGTTAAGATTCTTCAAACTCGTACAAGAAGATGATAAGCTTACAATGTCTGAAACAGAACCTGTTAAACCATTACCAGAAAGATCCAAATCACTTAAAACTTGACTGCAATGGGATGCTGATAGTTTCCCGGTGAGATTCGTATACTTGAGTGATAACTTCTCCAAGTGATTCAAAGTCAATAAATAAGAAGAAACGGAAGTAAGGTTTGAAGTTAGAGGAATAGACATAAGATTGATTGATGAAACTTGAGAATCTTTATTACATGTAATGCCATTGAAGAAACATGGGCTTGTATTTGGTTTCCAGTTTGATAGAAGGGTAGGGTTTGTAAGGGTAGCCTTGAATGATAGCAAAAGCTCACTATCACTATCTGATGATAATGCTTTGGCAGCAGTAGTACAAGTGATAGCAAAGAAGAAGAATGGTAGGAAAATAGACAGTAGAGGTTTCATGTTTTTGTGTTTGTGTTGTTTAGCTAATGAGATATATGGATTAGGGTTTTAGATTTGGCCATGACAGAGTTGTTTGTTGCAGTTGCCAGAGAGAGAGAGAGAGGAGAAGGAAGGAAGGAAGGAGAAGAAGAAGAGGATAGCATACAGTACACATTACATTGGAGTTTGATTAACAAAGAAGAAGACATAGAAAACAAAGAATAGACATATTACACACACACACAGCTGTTGTGGTCACATGGGTATATGACCATACTCTGTCTCTTTCTCTTTTCTAAAATATAAGTTAAAGAATGAACAGTTGAATTTAATAGGTTTTGAATGTGTTATTCATGACTTGATCATTTTCATATTGTATTTTTCTTCTTCATAATTCATTCATGAATATAATTCTTGGTAGTAAATAATAATCTTGGATCTTGCATCTCTCTCTCTCAACAGTAGTATGTAATGTATAGATGAATAGAGAATAATAATAATTGAAATGAATAGGAAAGGGAGATGAAGAAGAGGAAGAGGAGAGATTGCAATAATGAATGAATATTGAATATTCAGTGGGCATTTCATTTACATTTAAGTACATTACGAGAGAAAGATACTGTTGGTCCATTGGGTATTTTGCTTTGTTATATATGTATGCCCACAACTTTTACTGCCCAAACAGAACAAAGGTACAGTACTGCCTTTTTGATGAATCAAAATTGACCAACCATCATTTTCTTCTGTTTTCAGTCTTTGGAGTATGGATAAGATGCACAAGGAAATCCAAATTGCTATTTTGCACCAAAGCTCAGCGCTAAGTTTAGGCATGGAACCTAGCTACTTTGGTTTAGCTAAAAGCAAGCAGAACGGTTAACAGTTCGAAGTATTTACGCATGTAAATTCTCGTGTCAGTGAAGAGCAAGTGTAACTCTATAAATCAGTGATTAAAGAAGCCTCGCCATTAGCAACGATTATGACTTTCTCTCGAGAAAAATATAATGCCAGTTTCGAGTTTGTTGGCTTAAAATATCGTACGAGTTTTGATTTGAGTAACTGAGTTTTGGACAACTGATTTAAGATTTTTAAGTTTTAACAATCAATCGTATTGGTGTGGGGTCAAATATGCAAAGCAACCAGCAGGTTCCAAACAAATGTCACGATGTTGTTAATGCAAGTTTTAATTATAGGGCTTCAAATTGTGGGAGTTGAACATGTTTCATCAAGACTTGCGATTTGATTGAACTAATCAAAATCCACAAAATGCGAGTAGTTTAATATATTTTGGCTTAAAACTTCACGGAATTTTCGCATAAGGTAGCTAGCTATAAGTAAGGCAGCACAAACAAAACCGTCCCAAATTGTGGACCGCACTTGACCAAACCAATTAACCATGAACCGAACCATTTAACTAACAGTTTAGGATGGTAATAGTATTGTGAAAACCCGACAGGTGTTGGATTGTTTTGGTAATCCTCGGACCAAATCAAAAACTGTAAGTTCAAATCGGTTCAACTAGATTATTTCATTACGTCGTTTATATCTTGGCCTAAATGGTATAATTTGCTATATTTTCTAAAAATTTAGCATAACACTAATATTATACTTGTAATTACATATTGTCGAGCTTTCGACTCGAATCCGCGTTTTATAAACATATTTGAAGCATTCTCATAAATACGTATTATAGATACTTTGAACTCGATTTCAGGTCGATCCCAAGACCGATTCCAATTTGTATTTTTCGAATTGTCTATTTACTTGTTTTATGGATTTTGATATTGAGTCATTGACACAAGTTGGAATTGGAAAGATCATATGAAAAAGAACTATTGAACGTGTTTATATATGTGATATACTATTATTCATATATTCCTTTGATACTCAAGGCTAGATCCTGATTAATATTTTGAGAGTGATTTTCTTTACTATACTTAGTATCGAAATTGATGTGCTTTCCTTTCCCATAAGATTGCGCATAATCAGTTAGACTAATTTAGCAAAGTACGTTGATTTGCAACTAGCTAAATATGATTGTTATACTCGTTAGATATTTCAAGTACAAAAAATGATATGTGGATACCAACTTGAGTGTACCCAATGTTATGTGGCATCCATGTGGTTGTGTTTTTTGTTTTTGTTTTTTCTTTTTAATTTTGAGAAAAACCTAAACATCTCCCCGAGTCTCTCAACAAACCCGTGAGTCTTGGGAAATTTTATGCTCTGAAACGTCCACAACGAGTACTAAACCGCCATAGCGCCTTTTCAGGCATGGATTTGCCATAACGCCTCTTCAGGTCTGACCATGCTTCATCCATCCATAGATGAATAGTCGTACTTGTATCGTCATAGACTTACGGCTCTACCTCCGCTCTTTACTCGGCAGGAGAACACGCTGGGTTGATGTTCAACCTTATCCTTTTCCATGCTCATATGATTGGACAAAGGATTGACTTACTTGACTTGCTCCTCTGAATGGACAAGCAACATCAAATCTTAGCCTCTCTACAAATCTAACCACGCCTCAGCTCAACTATTAACAGATGACCATTTTAGGCCAACATTTGACCACTATCAGGTCCTAGTGTCTCTTCAAGACCAACCTTGCCCAGCCTTTTCACAATGTCGTTCTCACACTCCTCTATCTCAAAGGAAACATTAAAAACTAGGTCATACTTAACCTCAGCCGATCTTGTAATCTCCTCATGTCGCACACTTGATACAACAAGCCCCCTAGAGCTTTTCGTACAACTTTGGATGGCCTCCACCCAAAAAAAAAGGTGTATTTTTCCATCGAAAGTTACGAAAATTCTGGAGAATACCGCCTCATATATAAAGGTTGATTATGTCATAATGGGGGTTACCTAAGGGTTTTTATCTAGTAGTCTACGACACGTGTGAGTATCAGCCTACTCACACAAAAAGAGAATAATCGGTCACAAGGATTCAGTTGCGGAGAATTAACTCAAACCTTGATCTATCCTTAGTTATTCCTGAGATTAAGGTGGAGGTGCTTATCCTTTCTCCTCAGCCTTACCTCACCAACTGGATATTAGGTTTTTGCAGAGCTATAAATAGACTAACTCTCGATTATTCTAAACATAACAAAAATACAATAGCTTTCTATAGAATGTTTATCTGATCCTTTTCGTCAGCAACACTCTGTAACTAAGAATTCTGATATGATATTTTCCATCTACCCTCCCTATACCAAGCTAACCTCTTTATTTGCGACTGAAGCAGCCCGTGAACGACTATTTTCTTGGTTTAGACAAGGACTGTTCGTAATCAGCCTCTTCCGATCACACCAATCTCTATCATTATTTATCTAATTGTGTCATACTTTTCCACATCTACACCTTTGTGTATATGTTATATGCATTGCATGGGACCTAACGGACATACAATGCATTACAAATGTATGATTATTATGCCTCAATCGGGTTATTCAGTTTAACCTCTTCAAAAGCACAAAGATACATTTATATGAAACTTCTACTTTTTTGGGGAGTCTCTTCAATCAATGGACCTAATTCAAATATAAAAAACGATAACTGACATATATGATGGGTTACCTTTGAAGAAACTTCCATAAAAAGTGATTAGAGTTTCAAATTTGACTTTACCAACCCATAAATAATGAATTATTTCATTAGTTTAATTGAATACCTAAATAAAATAGATATGCATTTCTCATTGTCCTGATTGAAAGATCTCATGTATGACTAAACGCATTCCAGTTGATCGAGCCTAGTTCTAATTTTTATTTTGAAACAAAGATATCCGGAGGATCTGAAATGGAAATGAAGACTGGAATGCCAGCAAATGTCTATTATCTAATTCACCTGACCTGATAGTCAATGAGTAATCTTCGTAGGATCATATTGAGAACACATGGATGTTAACCCTTTATTTACATATTATCATTATATTAATTGTCATATGGTTCATCCACCTCTAAAGTAATGCCTACACTTGACCGAAAAATATCGCTTGCGACGCCCAGCCGTGCTGGCCGAAACTCTCTGATACTCCACTCTAATGCCAGTGATCGGGTCCTAAAGCTTAAATTCTCGCTTGAAAAATGCACGTTGATTTTCCTTAGAAAGTATGCTTAGCAAGCATGATGCCTAAGCACAACTTCCATACCATTATAACTTACCATTTTTCTGCGAAAGGTATAAAACCTGCTAATGCTGATGAATTTTTCATGCATCACTAACTTCCGAGTCCTTTCCAAGCATAAGGCATGCCCTGGACTTTCACATACGTCATTCTACTCCTATTTCGGTTTCCTTACTTCGCTTTGGCATTAAGCTAAATGCATGCACTTATCTGGCTTGTGCCAAGGATGTATCATCCAAGCTCATGCCATTTTTTTCTTGTATCATCCTTGTGATGCCTATGTATTATGCAAGCTCGCACTACTTGCGTACATGTTAATTTCCTTTCGCGGCCATTCCCAATCTGAAATTGGCGCATGCCTATGTCGGTGGTTTGATATGCAGTATGAGCATCCGATGAACGAAATGCATCTACCTCATCAAGTATGACAAATTATCTCTTACCTTTCCTTTCAAGGCTAGATAATATGAGTTACCATAATGTCACAACCACTCGCAATTAGATGATATGAGTGACAAGATACTGGACTACTAATGTTGCAACTCATTGTGGCTTCCTACATACCCTCATTTATGGCTCGAATGGATCAATCACTGATTGTAATTCATCAACGTCGAGATAAGCTACTAAAGAAAACTCGTGTTGTAAGGGCAAGAAAACAATAACCTAGTCCACATAGGACAAAGGGCCTTTTGCAAATACATGTAAGAGTGTGTATCATTGTCCTTTAGTTCTTTTTGGAGCGTAAATTGGCACCCAAAGCGTAACAATGTAATAATGAAGATTTCTACACATCATGAAACTATCTTGAGTACTCAACTTGCCATAAAGATGATTTTGCATCATATAGGCATCATCGTATAAGCTTTGAAGCTTATTGGTGCATCTCTGCACAATGCACCTTCAACCAACTACCCCTCCCAAAAATAAATAAATAAAATATTTTATTGAGATTTCTACAACTTCAAATTAGGGAGCATTTTTACATGCCTGCTTCATTATTCATGATCGTTATGTCATGCATCCTTGCATAATACACCATGATGGTTTGTTATTCAATTCTGGACCGTTGTCCAGCTTGAGTATTGCACCATGATGGTGCAATATTTATCTCGGCCAGCCACCTACTGGTGTGATGCACCGTGATGGTACAATTTCGGTCTTGGACCAACTTGACCGAAACACGCAACACAAGCTTGAGATGAAACTTCATCTTATGCCAATGACGCATTTTTGAACATGCGCCATGCGGAAAGTGCGGGTGTTACGTCATCACCCCCTTTAAAGAACGGAAATAAAAAATAAAAAAATTATGGACAAGCTTCTTCGATTTGGATCTTCTGAGCATATATCCCATGCCATGATGCTCAGAAATCACACAAGGTTTATTCAGTTTGTTGTAAACAACAATCAAGACCTTCTGAGCGTCGATCCCATACCGCATGCTTAGGAATCCTAAGAGAGTCCACAATACTACCGAGAATATCCATTTGGATCCCATAAGCATGCATCCCATATCACATACTTAGAAATTCCAAAATGATATCTTAACACAGGATCCTAAGTGCACGTTGACCGCCACACCTAAGGATCCCAAAAAGTTTATAGTTTGGAAAGTATCATCTAAATGATAAGAAAAATCTTAGCACAGTACCGTGAGGACCAAACTCTAACACCTTAGCAATCGGATGCAAGCCACCGTTTTACAGTTGCCAATGGTCTTACGAGTCACCAACTATCTGGTGGGTCACCGTTTAAGGCCTGAAAAACTCACAACACTTGACTAAGTCTAATACGATATCAAAAGTAACTAGCATCACAGTTAGGCTTTCTCTTTACGTGAAACAGTTGGCATACTCTTCCAACTTATTATTTCCCTTTGAATGAAAATTTTGTAGTTTAATTATAAAATACTCGTTAACGATTCCATGATGCATAGTCCCTATTGTTTTCCCGAAACTTGCTTTGATACCAACTGTAAAGGACCAGAAAATATGCATATGACGACCATCTGCGAATGCCGAACCTTTCCGACTCTAATGCTAGTGATCGGGCCCTAAAGCTTCAATTCTCGCTTGACAAATGCACGTCGATTTTCCTTTGCAAGCATACTTAGAAAACATGATGCTTTAAATAAAACTTTCACACTGGTCTAACTTACCCTTTTTTTGCGAAGTATATAAAGCCTGAAGGCTAATGTTGATATATTTTTCATGCATCACTAACTTCCGAGTCCTGTCCAAGCATGATGTATGCCCTGAACTTGCATATATGCCACTATAAGCCTATTTCTGTTTTCTTACTTCGTTTTGGCATTGAGATGGATGTATGCAAATGTATGGCTTGTGCCAAGGGTGCATCATCTAGACTCGTGCCATTTTCCCCTTGCATCATCCTTGTGATGCCTATGTCTTATGTAGTGGGCGCATGCTTACGTGGATGGCTTAATAGGAAGTATGAGCATACAAGGAAGGTAATGCATTTACCTCATCAAGTATGGCAACAATCATCTCTTTCCTTGCCTTTCCAAGCCATATGATATCATTTATCATAAAATCGCTCGTAATTAGAAGATATATGCGACAAGCTGCCAGACCACCAAGGTTGCAGCTCATTGCGGATGCCTACATAACTTCCTTCATGGATCAAAGGGATTAAACATTGATCGTTCAATGTAGGGACAAGCTATACACGACCAAATTCAAGCAATATCCTAGTCCGTATAGACCAAATGCACATCGTGCATCATTGGCCTTTCCTTCGTTTTGCACCATGGAGGTGCATTCTTGGTTTAGCAAGTAGTAAAGTGACGGCTATGCATCACAAAACTCTCTTGAATAAGCAACGCGCCACAATGATACTTTCGTATCATATAAGCTTTGCATCTTATTGATGCATCTCCGCTCAATGCACCTCAACCAACTACCACTTCCTATATATGTCTTATTGACATTTATCCGGAAGTTCCTGCCTTCTCAAATTGGTAAGCACTTTGACATGCCTGCTTCATTATTCTTGACCGTTATGTCCTGCACCCTCGCGTAATGCACCATGATGATGCACTATTCATTTCTGGCTCGTTGGCCAACTTGAGTATTGCATCATGGTGATGAAATATTTCTCCTCGCCGACCACCCATGATGTGATACACCATGATGGTGCAATTTTATTGTTGGGACAACCTGTCGGAAACACGCAACATGCTTGAGATCAAGCTTCGTCTCACAGAAATGACACATTTTGAGAATGCGACATGTGAAAAGTGCGTGTGTTACGATGCCTTTCAAGATAAATGTCCAAATTTAATTCCTTCAACTTTTTCCAAGGATGTTTTTTAAGTAGAAAAAGACAACTCATAATGAAATCCAAACCCGACTCATGCATCTGTGTTTAACTTGTTATTTGTTTCATTCAATTTGAAAAATTTAATCAATATGAATGATTTTAATAATTAGAATATATATCAAGAGGGATAGATCACCTCGCAGCTAAATAACCAAAAACCATGTTTTTCATTTTTGTGCATCATAAAAATATGTCATAAATAATTGTATCTTTATTCACTAACGCATGATACAATTTTTATACAAGACATTGGAGAACACAGGCAAAGCTATTACTTATAAATGTTATTCTTGTATAGGAAGTTGAGGTTGAGCTCAAAGTCATATAGTTGATATCATTCTAACATCTTTCATCTTGTTCCCATATATTCTAAATCTGCAAATCCAGTTACACATATCAATATTATACCCCTAGATTTTCTTCTATCTGGAAAGCAACCCTATAGTGAATTTTATCACTTTATATATTGACGACTTATGATGCCCGTAAATGATTAGGAGTGATTTTATATCTCTTGAAATGATATTTGAAACATATTTTAAAACCCACTTTCAAAGCAAAAACACATCGAATAATTTTTTATTTATTTTTAATAAACAGAAAATATATTAAAACTTAACCCGAGAATAATACATCTCCTCTCCTGAAGGATTTCAACGTCGTATCATGTAAATACATAGATGGATGAGAGAGTCCGATAAACCTAGTAAAAGTAGCAAGTATATCAACAAAAAAGACTTGATTTCTATTAACGTGGATGATTTTAACATAATCATAAACCTAAATTTTTTGCATCACATCCCGAAGAATAGTAATAGCTTCCCAAGTGTTGTTGTTGATCATTTCTTCATTCATAAAGGAAACTATATTATGACAGTGGTAAAGGAGTTCCAGTTGTTGTCTCTTCATTGTCTTGCCCAAGAATTTTCTAGTGAACAACAAGAGCTTTTGTTGCATCTGGTCTTATAGTGAAACTAGAGTAGAATCTGCAGTCTTCAATAACACCGCTTCGTATAAGAACTATTCTTACTATATACCATCATGTCTCATATTTAAAAGAAACATCAATTTGGTAATGTATTTCAGAGGATTGAGGGCATAAGTGAATATATTATTTTCTTGAAATTCTACCTTATATTGTTGATGGGCATCTAAAGGGTAACTGATAGCCCATTTATGCTTCAAAAAGAAAAGAAAAAAAGATATCCCATTTGAGAAGTTGTGTCATAAACTGGGTTGTTAGGTCTATCGGACTAGGTTGAATCCTACCAAACTACACTTTATCCATATATTTCCAGATAAACCATGTAAGACAAGCATAAATTTGACTCCATATATTCCCTGGGTGAGAAAACCATTGTTTACCCCAGTCAAAAGAGTTACTTTTATAAGTACGAAAAGGAATTCCTAAATGAAAGCAAACAGGTCTCACGAATGAACATTTAATAAAAAAGTGACTACTAGTTTCAGGCACACCAAAATTACAAAACAAAAAATGCACAACAGATTTCGAAGAGAAGGCATCAATTTTAGCATTCAAATGCAACACATCAGCAAGCATTTTCCAAATAACAATTTTACTCTAGGGATGACTTGCAATTTCCAAGGATTTAGCATAAAATAGACTCTAGTTTGTTATGATTTCCAAAAATTTGAGAATATGCAGACTTAGTAGTAAATAAACCTGACTTAGTACCTGTACATTATAAGGTGTCATCACCATTCTTTTTAATATATACAGATTGAATCTTATGCACGAAATGCAAATCAAACAATGAATGAAGCTTTACGAGATCCCAAAATTCATTAATTAAATTCTTAACTATATATCCTAGGAGGATTAGGATAAATACAATTTAACATGGCATCACCAGAATCCAGTTATCTTTAAATATTTTTACAGAAGAATTAACCCAGACATACCATAAACTTAATTTCAAGTTATTTCAAGGCCTTTATATATTTGATACCATACCCAATAAGTGTTTTTAATCGTGTGCTTGTATAAAACATGAGTTCAAAGATAGTATTTTCCTTTTAAAAATCGAATCCACAACTGATTAGGATTATTAATTAGTCTCCAAGCTAACCTAGCTGACAAGGAAGAATCAAAATTATGGGGATTTTTTATTCCAAGACCCCCTTGAGACTTAAGAATACATATAAAATTCCAAGTCTTAGGATAAATAGCTTCCTCGGGATCTTCTTTATTCCATCAAAAGTCTCTTTGAGGAACACATCTTCTGATGACTAGGATAGACAGACAAGTTAGAATCTATAAATTATTCGTCCAGCTTGTGATAAGACCTTAGGTTGCCATCCTTTCAAAGATACATAAGCCTTAGATCTATATATATATAAAAAAAGGGAACCTAAATATGCATTCTTGCAAGAATCTTAATTATACACATTTCTACTAAAATCAACACCGGACTTACCAAAATTGATTAATTGACCATAATAATCACTAAATATGTTAAGCAAATAACTTAAATTTCTTACTTCAAGAAGTAAAGCTTTGCAAAATAAAATAAAAAAAATGAAACAATCATCAACAGATAAAAGATGAGAAATCACAGGTCAAACTCTATTGATTTTAACACCAGAAATACTACCATTTTGTTCGAACCACATGAAAAATCGAGAAAGACCTTCTAAACCAGTGCTAAATAAATAAGGAAATAAGGGATCACCTGTCATAAACCCCTAACAGGTTTAAACTCATGACCGGTGGACACATTCAGAAGAACGCGAGAAGAGGCGGTTCAAATGCATTCAAAAATCACTTTGCACCAATGCTCACAAAAACATAGCTTCTTGAAAACAAACATAACAAAATCCCATTTCATTCGATCAAATGCTTTCAATCTTAAGAGCTAAAAAACCATCTTTTTTTCATATTCGGTTTCATGCTATGTAAATCCTCATGCGCAGTCTGGCTTCCCTTCACAACCTCACAACTATAAGAGTAACTTGAGGACATGATCTTGCGATTTCCATCGGCATCCACAATCCCCGTGAACCAACTCATATTTTGTCATGTCACTCAAATTACTCGGTGATCTGCATCGCGATCCATAAACTATCATTATGACAAAGTTCTGTGAGTGACCTAAACTTTATTAAATGACCCCAAAAACATCTAATAACTCGAGATTTTGGTGTTTGCCAAAACCTAGTCTGAGACTTGAAATAAGACATAATAACTCACATTCTCCAAGTTGCCCAAAAATCTAAATTCCGAAACCCAAAAAGTATCGTATAACCCAAGATTTACGTGGAAGTCCAACAAAGTCTCATGATCTAAGATTTGTATTTGATAATAATCGACCTGAATTTATTCTCTGCATCTTAATTTATATTTTAATCGCAATGAACTTTTAGCATACCGAGTAGTCTAATCATTCAAAAATTTCAAGCTAGCGTAAATTTATGTCGTGGATGACCAAAAAATTCTCCTTCTAATTTTATTTTGTTTTGATAGCATAGATTAGTGGTCCTTAAACTATTTCCACCTTCGTAATAAGAGATCATAGAAACAACCGGCATGAAAATGATGTAGCATGATTCAAAATTTATCGATAATCGAAATATCGGACGACCTAATAAAAATTATTAATTTGCATGTTACATTCAAATTATGCATGGTAACGCGATAGGTTGTGCTTGGTAGAGCCTTTGGGTTTGGTACGTAGGTAGGAAATAAGAATGGGGTGTATGAAAAAGTTGACCAGCACCAGGTATGCGCGATAACGACGGTAACGGGGGTAAACAATTGAGGTGGCCCACCAAGCTGTGGAAGAGCACGTGCTACGTCACCTGTACTGGTACATATACTTTGTTTTCGATTATGTGTCTTGTTCGTGCACGTACAATATACTATCACCATCACCATCACCATCTTTCAACTCTAACCTAACTTTTAAAAACTATACTGGGACCCACTTAAACACTTGTTGGGCCCCACTCATTCGATTGATGAATTGTCTGTTAGTTTGTAAGCTCATGATGATGATGATGTAAGAGGAGAAAAGATCATTTCCCAAAACCCCAAACGGAGGCAAAACTGCAAAAACCAAGAACGAAAAGAGGAGGGAGGAGACAAGAATTTCGAAATGTGTCTCATTTGGTCTTTCTTTCCCATTCTTGAGAAGATGGGATTTAGTGAGTTCTTCGTAAACAGCGGAGGGGCATTTTTTCTTTTTCTTTGATAACGTGCGTTGTGAGCACAGCACAGGCAAAGCAATAAGAGAAGAATAGTATATACTGGTAATAGACTATTAATACTAGTAGCGAGAGAGAGAGGAGAAGGGGGAACACCTACACGTGCATGCACACGCGGTTAGGTCAAGTCAAGGCATTGGCATTTATACATGGACAGACAGAGAAAGCACCATAATGTTTGTGCAACTGCCAGTCTCTTAATAGAAATCAAGATTTACTACAAAAAGAGAGGTTGCTATGATTTACTGCAAAAAGAGAGATTACTATGTACAGTTTGAGGTAGAAGTAGAGTATGAAATAGTGCGAATGGGGGTTGTTGCTCCTCGTATCGCCACTCATACGGTAGAGGAAGCATAACTTTGTATTGCGAGTGTTGTGGACTATCATGAATAGAACAAATATTCAACATATTTGTATTGGTGAAAGTAGAATAACGGGACTGACATTTGGAGCGAGTGGATAAAACAAACACACACGGACACAATTTGAATGGAGTAGCTTTATAAAAGATCTTTCAAACAGGGCAATGATTATGAGAGGAGAACATGGGGTCCCACCTACACCGTCTAATCCTAGCACTTGTTTTCTTGATAGCCAATCCTAGCACTCAATACTATCTTCTGTTAAGACTTCTATGATAATACCATCATCCACCTAAACACTGTTTATCACCAACCTGTATTGGTCTCTGATTGCTATCTGAGTGGAAGTGTGCTACAATACCTGTATTGGTCTCCAATTATTTCTAGTGTATTCTTTTTTTTTTTTTTCACATTTCAGTCATCCAGAGCTTTCTTTCTTGACTCTCTTCTATTTCCTAGAAATTGCAGCATAGTGCTGCTGCCTCTGTATCACACACCATACAGGGTCCAATGTCCTGTCTCTAGGGTTCCATCGTTTTGTTTAATCTAGATTAAAACCACAAAAATCCTAGCAGCACAGATAACCTTCAATTCGTAAGGCCCAATATGAACCACCAATTTATTGGTTCTCTCTCTCTCTGCACGGTCTGCACCTACCAAGAAATGGGGCCAAGATAAGCACCAACTTAAAAACAAGAGAGCATATACGGACCTCCCCAACAAACAATGGTAATCTATAGCTGTCTTTGTTTGAACTAAACATTGTGCTGGACAAGTACACGACCCTGCACGATATATCAAAGTAGTTTTGGAATCTAACAAGTGATATTACTAAACAGCACAACAGAGATGAGAAATTCACTAATCATGATCAGCGATAAGCTGCTGTTACGGACAAGTTGCAGTTTTAAGGGGCGGCAGAGTAACTGATTGAACATAAGGTTGAAGAATAAAATGGATTGAATATCCACTGAAACTGATAATTCACTACTCGTTTATAAGAAATTCAGCAATACAAGAAGAAAATGAACTTATTGGAGAGAGGGGAGAAATCATAAATAAATAAATTACTATAACTGATGACCATGATGATAGTGGAACAAAATGGGATTTTAGGGAATCTACACCCGATCCAACAGTGTTCACTCCCTTGAGAACAAATTAAAAGGATGGCTTAAAAAAATCAAAATTAGAAGTGAAAGAATTAGACAAAAATAACCATACGTGTTCTAACCTTTTTATGTAAGAAGCTAACTTCTTTGTTTTCCTTTTTGTTTCTTCCTGAAATCGGATATATCCAGCCATCTAAGATTTTCTTCAACGTGTTAGATCTTCCCATCGGTCTCGCTGGTATCTGACCCATGTTTTTGAGGTCTGCTGGTTGGTAGAGAATGGCTACTACGCCGCTCTTTGCCACCTGGTTTAGATGAGGCATTCCCGTACCAGATCATTCCTAATACTGCTATTATCATTCCCAGAACTACTTGTGGATTGAGACCTTCTTTCCCAAAAAGTATGAACCCTAGTATTAAGACGAGGATAGTCTTCATATGCCCAAGGACTTGGAATGATACAGCTGTGAATCTGCCTATGCAGATAAATTGACTAAGGTTTGTCCCTATCGCAATGATACACGAAGAAGTGATGAATAACTGCAAGGTAGAAATAAAACCCGATCATTAGTGCCGGTGCTCTGTATTCACTGCAAGAAGCATATACAAAATGAAAGCAGAACAAATACAAGAGAAAAGAATGACAACTCATCAGTCTAGATTCAGTAAACAGTGAATAGTTTGCTTAAACTGTTACAGAGCAAACTCGAAGTAATAGGGACAGTTATTTCTTAACGACCTACACAAATGTGGAATTCAGTTTTAATCTTTGCTCTACTGAAGGTATATTTTGGATTTGGTATGCAAGAATGAACAACTAAAGTCAAGCCTTTAGCACCTTTCTTCAACACTTGAGCAGATTATACATAGCAATGCTTAAATGGCTACTTGTACTGCTGCATATTGAGCAGCGCATTTAAATAAGAAATCTTAAAACGCAGTGTTCCAAGATGCTCCTACATCAGAAGACATTTAAAAATGGTAAATGGAAGGTCCAAACAGAATACTAAGCATCCACTCCACCGATAAGGCAATAACTCAATTATGTACTACCTATCACAAACAGAAACCTGTGTGTAGAACCTATAAATGAGTTAGGATGAGGTTTGGTGGGTTAGGGAGGCTCAAACCAAGTATTATCTACTTCTTAGTTCTTACATATATCTACAAAGTTCTAAGTTTTAGGAACACTCAATCATCTATAACCTTAGCCTCTGACACCAAACATCATATAGAAGTTCAAAGAATGGAGAGCTTCCAGATAAGATTTATACTTACCACCGAAACTACATTATAATCGTAGTGGTCGACTCTTTTGCCTGTCAACCAGTAATCCAGAAAGGGACCTACAACCAACAGTGATGCAGCCTGGACAGGCGCAGTATGCCCCAATAGGCTGAAAGATCCAAGTTGATACTTCCGTTGAAGGTGATGTACATACTACACAAACAACCAAAAGGTAGCCGGATATGTTACATAAGACAAGTTCTATCAGAACTGGGAGATTCCAGTTAAAAAACCAAGCTAGGATAAAAAAAAAATTGACATTATATAAAAGTTATGTAGGTATAAGTGGGTGTATTCATAATATCAAGGCATGAAAGAAAAAAATACAATTATACCTAATGGAGTAATTAATTTGGCCGAGGGGGTTAATTAGCTTATATGCACCAAATAGTGAAAAGATGGACTAAGCAAGAAAGCTAACTAGACAGTCCATCTATTGTATTAGGTTTACAAATAAATATTGATCAAAAGATAACATCTTATTTTGAGCAACCGATGACTTACATATTGTTGCAGGGAAGTGCTCCAGACAGCGACAATTGCAGCAACAAATCCTTTAGTATTAACACTCACATCAGTTACGGTACAAACAGCAACACCGAGAAGAACCAGCAGTATGCTCAATTTTGTGTCTCTCGAGTATCGAATTTTATCCAAGATGACTTCCAGAATGCAGGATACTGGGATCATGCTGAGTTTCGCTATCTGATGATATAAATATAATTTATTGGAGAAAGAACTTGGTATAAAATTTCAATGAAGGAGTCAAAAATCAATAGACCATCAAACTAACCTGGTAAAATCCGACAGAATTCCACATTAAGCTCACATTCATCCCAACTATAGAGAAATTTGCGAAGAGAACAAACTTCAGGAGCTCGGATAGAGGTAAATGCGTGGGCTGGATGTATCCCAGCCACCTAAGAACAAATGTCATCAAGGTTGTGGTAGCGAAATGAAGCCCAGTTAGCGTTGTAGCTGCAGGAGAAGATAGTAATTTAGCAAGAATTAGAAATCTGACATGGTTAGCTATTTGGACAAGTGCAAGAAAAAGTACTCTCAATCAATTATGAGATCACTGTCAATTTCAGTAAAATGTATGATAATGAAGCCAAAGACAACAGAACCTCAAAAAAAAAAACATGCAAGGCTAACAAATCTCAGCAATGTGTAACCGGAATTATAAAAAGAAATAGCAATGATTCAAGCAGCAATATCATCAGAAAAGAATATAAAATGTAAAAAGCATAACAAAAACTCCTTTTTTTATTTGCAGAACACAATAAACAGATAATTAAGTATGGCCGGCTATAAAACAATTGTATATAACTACAGTATCTTGACCCTGAAATTTCAATCCAGACCGGATAAATGTTCCATCACACATAATTTAATTTAGCTTTTAAAAGCATCTAGATTTTGTCACTCACATTTACACCTTACTAATTACTTGTGGTGATTCTTATCTTTGTATGAAACAAGGAAGTCAATGAGCCCATGCATTGTTCACTATAAATTCACTGCACGGCTGAACTTCAAATCCTTGTGTTAAACTCCGGCACAGGATTTTTGGTAGTAGAAGGGCAAAAAACGGGAGAAAGCAGTGGATATATTATCTAGTGTTTATTTTCAACTTTCAACAGAAGAGCAAAACATATTAGGTATACCAAAGAATGTGTGGGAAAAAGAAAATCAAAGAGATGCAGATGAAAATGATAGAATATTTACCAAAACTGAAGCCGTATGTTGCCATTAAGGCTTTATTGACAATGATAATTCCAACAGAAGTCACGACATTAAACATCCACGAGGCTGCATCTAATGCGGCCTTCTTATCGGCCTTGCTCGAGGGAGCCATTTTATTGTTCCTTCGTTTATCTCACAAGCTTTTGAACTTGTCTGTCTCTGCTAAAACAAAATCTTGCGCTTCCAAATAAAGGCTAAGAGTATCCACTCTAGCAACTGATTTTCTGGAAACATAAAACAACTGAATACTTAGAAATGAAGTAGATTGAAAATGCCGTGCAAGTCAATCTGATTTAAAAAAAGAAAAAAGAAAAACAGAAGCATACTGAAGTTCTAGATTAATAACGGGATTTAACTATTTCAATAGATGGCAAGTAATATGCCATTTTCATTTTGTGGTAGTAAGAACTGCAGCACTAAATCAACGTCTCATCAACATTGTGTCCATTGGAAGACATTTTCCTAATCGATGCAAAAGAGAAGTTCCTTGATATAATTATCAGTGTGCTTATGTCGTGCACGAGCTGGTGGGTTTAGTGGTACAATCAACTTTCTATCACATGAAAATTTTAGGTTTGGGTTGTAATAGAGGATTCAATGTTATAAGCATGTGTTTGTGGCACCTAATGTCATACACTTAAATTAATGTTGTAACACACATTCAAGTCATACAGTTCTGGCCACTGATATAAAAATAGCTATATATATCACATGTTATCGCCTTCTTTCCCATGTACATATAAATTCTTGGCGACCTTAGACATCCTAATAGAGCAAAGTCAAAAGGACTATATGACGACCCAATGTCTCAATCATTTTGACCTCCACTAAATATACTAGATAGATGAAGTTTTTTTTTTTTATCGACATACCAGATAGATGAAGTTTCCACCACCAGTTTTACATTCTTCCATCTAAAGTATATACACCTTACTACTGAATGTTTTGACTAATCAAGGTCCCTCTAAGCACCAACATCAGGAACTGAACATTTTTCATATCACTAACGTTGCATTTTCAAGCTTCTCAATAGAAGTTTAAGTATAAAGCGTTCTTCCAACTACTCCGGTATATCCCCTAAAAATCTTATTCAATCAACTATTTTGGTATATCCCCTAAAAATCTTATTCAATTCGTAAGAAAGGTACCAAATTTCTCTATTGTAAATCGATTCCAAGTAAAACCAAGAATTTGAAACCATAATACCAAATTTTACTTAGCTTTGAAGACCTAGATTCTACAGAATCAAACAGAATGATTATGTGTACTACATATATTCCAAAACCAGAATTCAGATCAAACTTATTTCCAGATTCGTTAACTGAATGATCTGAGTATTTCACAATCTCATCCATACTGGTAACAATAATTTGCATCACTACATCAAAGACCTAGCAAAACTTAAATTACACATCAATCAATCAATCGGGAAAAACTCCGAGATCGATATTACGAATTTCAGTCTAAGTAAATCGAGATCCATCAGAATTTTTTCAAGCAAAAAAAAGATGAGAAGATAAATTATAATAAATGCCACTCAGATCCACAACTTAAACTATAAATTCCGCTTGCAATCTCTAGATAACACGGATAGAAATAACAATCAAAAGAAAAATGAACCTTTTAGAGTGAGATCGAGTTGATACTACTATCAGCAACAAAATTTGTAGATGAATTCAAGGGTTTCGTTATTGCCATTAACGAAAGACCCAGAAGAAGAAGAAGAAGAAGAGTGAAGAAGATAGTTTAAGTTACAGTTTTTTTTTTCTTCCCTTTCTTCTCTCTCTTTAAATCTGGAAGTGAGTGAAGAAGAAGAGAACGTTTTTTCCCTTTTGGGTGTATAGAGAAGAGAGAGAAAAATTTAAGATGGTTTTGGGGATTTCTGTTAACAAATGAAGCTTTTGTGGAAAACCCATAATAATACTATTTATACGTTTCCATGTTTACACAAAATAATGACCATTGTACATTTTTTTTTCTTTTTTTTTTTCTAAATAAATGGTAGAGGAGGGATCCGTTAACATGGTTATATTCACATTGTCTCGCATTTAGGATAATATTTTTCTTAATAAAATATAACCGATAATGAATTTGAAGCAAGTATTTTGGGTGTATATTCCTTTTATAAAGGTCTATGCTCTTATAAAGAATGGGTACATTCTGAAACCTATAACACTGCTAAAGATCGACCGTTGAAGATCAACGGATTTTTGACCATTGAAATTAGGATTGATAAACAGTGAGGTTTGATATTTCGGAACGTGCTTATTTTTTGTGGGTATGTATATCTTTTTAAGAGAAACATACCCTAAAATATGAGCTTTAAATTCATTACAGTGTGGATTTATTAAGAAAAATATCACCTCGAGAATGAGATAGTTGTGAATGTAACCATGTGAGGGGATCCTCCCTCTAAAATTGGTATTAAGAAACTAGAAAGGAATTATGTGAAGGTATATTGTATCTATGGAGTCTCAGTCATTTGATATAATTTCGTCTAAAATATCTGGTGCAACATGATCTCATACGGTAGTCGGAAAAAAAAATGTCAGACTTTAATTTTACCTGGCCTGATTGCTCTATTTATAGTTATGTTCCATGGTGTGTGGTATTTGCTTTATCCCTAGTTTAATTTCCGTTATCATACTTGAGATATAACAAGACGGTGCATTGACGGTATTGATGAAGCTGACCCCTGAGTCTGTTTCAAAGTACACTTGGGTTTGTTGTCAAATGCATTTTCGTCTTGTTCATATTTAATCCAACAATGCGTCCGTGATCCCCCAAGGTTGTGCTAAGCTTCTAGGGTAGTTTTCGTGGGACCTCTACAGATAAAACCGATCCTGGCATAGCCGAGGTGTTGTTTAGCCACTATGTTTTTTGCATAGTCCGCATATAAGGGACACAAACTATTGATATTATTGTTGTAATTCTTCTTTTATGGTTTGGTTTAATCAATAGTGATACAACTGGTAAATGAAGAAATCCCCGCTTGTCCGGTTAATTTTCTGCCTCAGCTGAAGCGTTATTTGGGCAATATTTGCCAGTTGTTTGCATTTTTAGATGAATTCATTTCCTGGCTATACATATTGACCAGAAGTAGAAGCAGAAATAGGTGGTGATAGGTACGAGGCTTTAAACTGTAGAAATTTTTGGAAGTGTTGTCTGGAAGTTGATTAAAATGGAGATGTTATGTATGCTAATTCGATGACTTGGATGTGACAAGTTGTTGTTAAAACTTGACACTGAAGCATAATTTAGATATTCGTTTTTATACCAACACTGCAGATTAGGAAAAGGTTGGAACTTGTGAGTGAATTCTGTTGAGGATTGTGAAAGTGGAAAATCCTTCACTCATTGCTTTCTGCAAGGACAACTATATTTTTCATGGACATGGTAGTGTCCAGATAACATTGATGGTAGTATAGGTTTTAGGTTTCTGTTTTGGGCTATGCATTTATATCCCAATGCAGTTATATAACATCCCGATTTTATGTGTGCAAAATGATGTTACTATGTGGTTTATCTTAAAGTATGTGAATGTTTAGAATTCCTTCCTTTGCTTAGGGAGGAAGCTGGGATAATTTTTCTTGAAACCAAGTACGTAATATTGGGTCAACCATATCTACTAATATCTAAATTGGTTATCATTGGTTTAAATCGAGAGGTGTGAAATGTGGAATCCAACTTATTGTGATAGGAGTTATTGTACAATTTCCAATTCGATAAAATATTTGGTGTTTGATGGTAGGTATGAAAGAAACACCCGCTAATAGATATGTAGAATACTAATTAGTTACATCAGTAGAGCCTTATTGTGTTTCACACTGGTTTTTGGGCTTGGTTAATATATACCGTCCCAGAGGATGCAACTTTCTGATGTAGGAGTTCTTAAAAGTTATTTGTAAAAGGTTCGTAAGTTTAAGACCTAATTAGGGTCTGGATCTTAAAATATGCAATTGTTGCACTAGTCATAGACTAACCCAAGACCGTTAAGTCAATAGTTAGGTAACTTTTTAAATTTAGCCAAGCCAACACCGTTTGAATCTAGTGAACTCTGTTTGACCCATTTGCAAATAATCTGTATAAACAGACAACCCTATTTGCGAAATTGAGATGAAGAAAAACTCTTAACATTTCTTTTCTTCCATCACATTCCTACCACCACCCCCACCTCCACTGTAACCACCAAGATCCCCGAATATCTAACTAACATAATTACAAAACCAAATTCAATTTCGCAATTTCAAGAGACATTGAACAAACATGAAATGCTATAATTTTATGAAATTTGAGTTCATTGTTTCTAGTTACAACAATTACAAAAACTACATTGTCGTCGATTCTTAAGTAACAATCCAAGCATATAAACCATCTTAAATTCATAGTATAACTTGGTGTAATGGGTCTCAATTTTGAAGATTAACATCTATAAAATGCCGACTGTCTCCGGCATTTTCACGAACAATTAGTGATCAAATATATTCCAAGTGCCAACGAAGAAGACTAAAACTAAACAAAATAAGAACATATACCCCCATTCAAGAAAAATCATACGAATCTATTTATGAATTTAATTCGATATGATCGAACTGTGGTGGCAGGTAAGCATGATCGAACCCAATGGAGATTTTACAAATGTTGTCAACATCAGACCTTTGAAGAAAACATAAAGATCACGAACTAAGTTTTGCTCTGTTGTTATTTCAAGGATGGTAATTGATGAATCAAAATGCTTGAAACCTTCGGTGAACTTACAAGAGCATACTTTTATTAAATCGTGGTCTTGGAAATGCGTATTAGATAGTCTGACTCCGTTACTCATAAGTTAATTGGGCGTTATCTAGAGATGGACACACTCATATATAATTCAATACTTTCCTAAGGGTGTTTGAGTAACAAATATAGACAGTCATACTGGTCATGGGTCAGTCTACGACCCTAACACATCAACTGCCTGTTCTACGACCCAGACCCTAATTAGACTATAAACTTATGACCCTTTTACAAAATAACTCGAATTCGTTCAATATTGTTGTGGACGTGAATAATACATCAAATGATTAGATGTAGAGATGAGATATAAGTTTATCACTACTAACCTGCATGTTGGAGTTAAGCATTTAATCATCCAACCTTTATCCTTACGTGCTAACAATTGAAGCAGTGGTGTGAACAAATGAGCGGGGGATCTTCCTTATTTGAAGTGGACACCAAGGTATAAAGATATAATTATAATGGTTTGCATGTTGAACATTTGTTGTAGATTATTCACTTCACTCTGGGATGGTGGATGATTGTTAATTTTGTTGTGTTGATGAGTTGTCCCCTTAACTAACCAATGTAAATGTACCTACCACTAACTGGGTTTTCTTTCTTTTATTTACTTATTAATTTATTCATGGGAGGGATCCTACAACAAAGTGATTTGACAAACCATTTTTTTTTAGAATAACCCACTGGATGTTATTTATCCAGGGGTTTATAATTTTCACTGATGTGGCAATTAATTAACACTATTCTTTGTTTGGTAATGCTTATTCTCAAGTCAAGAACTTTTAGGAAATAGTGTAGCGAAAAATTAAAAGAAAAATTTAGGTTTTTAGGTTTTGATCTTCACGGGATTAATGAGATTTTTCTGATAAGACAAATGTTACTTTATGGATTTGTTGGTTCGAAAGACATTGAGATAAATTTACCACACTGAAACTAAAAACTTGTGAATATTAATGATGAGGGTTAGAGACATTGATTTTATTCATTGCAATGCAAAATCCCATGACCAGAGTATGGGAAAATTCATGTACATTTGCAAACCGATGACAAGGGAATGTGGTGATTGCTGTTTTTCGAGAGTAATTGCACAGAGCAATGAAGATAATAAAGGTTGTTATATTAGATTTATGGATTCAGGTGTAGTAGTCCAACAACAAATTAGTACAAGGTGAAGAATAATGGGTTTTGAAATGACGAGGGTACCTAAGTACACCGCAATCTTTTCGTGTCAACCTATAAGTATGTTACCTTGAGTGATCGTCTAGGACAACAAGGTATACACTTGATAATAGTTATGATATAAAACCGATATACTATGAGATTAGTGCCAAGTGTCTTGGATTAATGTACAAGTGTTATTTACTTTATTATAACTAAAAAATTATAATACGGAAGTAGAGTAAATGACACGACAAGATTTTGTTAACGAGGAAACCGCAAATGCAGAAAAAACCCTGAAACCTAGTCCAGTTTTGAATACTCTTGGAATTAAGCCGCTATACAAAGAACAAAGCCAACTTCGTATAGTTGAGACCAAGTAATTTACCCCTAGTTACTTAGTTCCCTCAATATCCCTGCGCCTACAACCATCAGGCCAATGCACGTGAATCCCAAGATATAAATCACTATCTTGAGTTGTTACCTATGTAAAGTCTTAAGCATTCAACTCCATTTGATCATATTCTAAACAGTAAATGAACAAAGTTGTTTGGTAAGTACTCTATTAATCTTTAAGTATAAAGATACGTTGAGTCATGACAAAGGATTTTTGTTTAACAAGTAAACTTCTTTGTCGGGTAAGATCAATCAAGATCCGAAATGATCAGATCTAGATTCACAAGCTATCAGATTCTGATATTGAATAATATCACTAAATGATAGTTGCCGCTCTATATGACTACTTGATCAAATATACTAAAGATAAATATGATCTTAGTCGGATCCCAACCGATCCAGATGTGTGCACTAATATCGAAGATGCGAGACCAATCAAAATTTTTCTTTTGTCTTCAAATCTGCAATTGTCTTCAATTATACCTGCACACAAAACCTTATTCCACTTATGATAGATCACGCACATAACAGAGTCTATTAAAATGGATGATCACAAGTTTTATTCTGATCTAAAAATAGTTTTGAAGATCACGTCGATACTTTGATCTAGTTTGAGTGACCTTATGTCACAAGAGAAGGTTCTCGAGAATAATCAAACTAGGTGCAATCAAAGTTTCAACAATCGTTAGTCAATCAAATCAGTAATTGAAAACTAAAATAGCAGTGCAATTATCTAGTTTCCCACCAGCGGTACTTTCTAGAGCTTTTTGATCCCACAGAAGTCTTCAAACGAGCGGATGTAAGAGATTTCACCTAATTAGGGTACTTTCCTCTCCGGTATAGGATTACAAGTAATACTAGTAGTCGGATCCACCAGAAACAACAAAACTATGAAGTTTGCCTGGATAAAGATAGTTTGCAAGAATAACAAAATTGAAAGATTCTCAAGATATGCAATAAAATACTTAATTTCGGTTTTCATATTTCCAACTAACATCCAACCTGTAGTTCTGTAATTTCGGTTTTCATTTTTAGCACTTAAATAATATATTTTTTCTAGATATATGTTTTGATTACTGGACAATCAAAAACATATAATTCGAAAATCTTAATTAAAAGATTCTCCTATATTTCGGTTTGGAATCACCTTGAGTATCAAGGAATATCTTTGAAAAATCAATGGTAAGAATTATATACATGTTCAAATTATGTTGACATCTAGAACTTTCCTATCTATCAAACCCTAATTTCAACCTCACACAAAACCCTAACGTACGTTAGGAGTCATGGTAGAATAAGTCAAGTCAGGATTACTAACCTCAAGTGGAAGGATGATGTATTCGTTTTAGTCGTTATACATCTTCGGTTTATTCAGGTCTTCGGAGTAATACTTGTGTGTCTCAACATTCCTAGACTTTCTAGTCTAACCTAAACGAAGTTGTCTCTAGTAATCTTAATCAAGCGACTCTAATTGAGTTTTGATGCTAAAATATGACAACCAACCTTGACATACCGACACTTGGTGGGTTCAACCGATCAATTCTCCAACAGGTTTAGAAACTTTAATTTGTCATATACATGTTTTAACTAAGGATAGATTTCATTGTTAATGATTGAATAAAAAAGTAAATTCTAATGATCAACGATGATTAATGGATGATTGTGATGATCAATAATGAGTTTGGATTTAGGGTTTTTCTTAGAAAACTAGGAAGCATGGTTAGAGGAGATAAAGTTTTTCATTTTCTCAATTATAAAAAATATATTTGTTTAAGTTTCTCAATTAAGCCAAACATAAGAATAAGTTGATTAAACCGCCACGTAAGCAACAAAATGAACCATTAGATATAAAAAATCTAACGCATTATAGGATTTCTCAAAAAGTTTAGTCAAAAGGTTTTGTTACAGGATCCTGACCAATTATTCATATACTTAATCATTGTTTATTTTTGCTTTCCATCTGCGTGCCATTTTTTTTCTTTATTTTTTCCCCGAAAATTTGAGTTGCAAACCTTATATACGAGAGACTGCTTCATAGACACTAGATATTTCCAGTAAACTCTGAATTTATAATAAGGCATTGTAAAAAAAAATAACCTTGTTTATAGATGGCACAAAAGCGATGAGTACAATTGGTAAGGTATATATATATATATACCTTATTGAAACAGAATATATATATATATATATATATATATATAAAACAGAATATATATATTATATAAAACGTTCCCAGGTTTTATATAATCTTTATATTGAAACAGAATATAAAGATTATATAAAACCTGGGAACGTTTTGATACTATTTCTATTTATTAGTTTTAATAATATATTCTGTTTTGAAGTTTTATATATATATATATATATTCTGTTTCAATATAAAGATTATATAAAACCTGGGAACGTTTTGGTATCAGAGCCATTTAAAAAGGGAGATAAAGTGCTAAATATTAGTCGCAGTGAGCTCGTAAAATAAAACCTCTTTAAAAAATTAGAGCATTGATTCCTGTTGACCGTTTACAGCTTTATAAACCCTAATTATGGCTAGCTTTGTCAGATCGTTTTCAAAGAAAAATAGTTTGAAAAATAAAATAACCCTTAATTCAGAAGAGGTCATAATGCATGACATTGAAAAACAATTACAAAATTGGAATATTCCTAAAGTTCCAGTTAATGAAGTATATAAGAAAGGATCTTTTCAATTCAGAAGCGATTACGCAATTAAAACTGTAGAAAAGACCATATCTATAATTGATTCGAATGATAATTTTGAGCTTTTCTCTCCTAGAATGATAGAAGATCATAAACAAAAAATTTAATTATCTTCATATAGGCTTAATCCAAATAGCCGTAAAACCATTGACAAGGACAGGATTAAATAATTCTGTACTCTTATGTGTCAGGGATTGTAGACACAATAAATTCACTGATTCATTATTAGGAATTATTGAGTCCACCTTATGTGAAGGTCCAATTTATTTTAATTGTTTCCCAAATTTTTCGGTGTCTCTGTCTGATCCAGGACTCCTTAAAACTCTAACTTTAAATGTTAGAACTCAGGGGTTTGATATGGTCGCAGGGTCGCAGAACTTAGCCGTTGTGTATAGAATATATTATAAGGTTATGAATACCTTATGTCCTAATGCTCAAGTTTATGACACAAAAGGTCAGACTACTCTTTTTCATACCAATATTGGTAAAGCCCATACAGTTATTCCCAGAACCATAAAGTGGGATCAGGTTACCCTCCCTGAAAAGTGGACTTTACAGGTAGAAGTTCCAGCAAAGCCTTGCCAAAACCAAAATCTCCAACAAATAATTGAATATGAAGATGGAGATGTGGAAATACAGTTTACATCTTTCAGGAAAACTAGGCTTAAGATATCAGAAGGCGAGGGAAGTGCACCAAGGCCATCTGTAGCATCTTCTTCTTATACAGATCCTATTCATAATTTTATAAATGACCCAAATGATATTATTATAGAAGGAGTTAAACAAACCGCGCATCAGGTTAATAAACCTTATTATAAAGTAGAAACGCCAAAATCTACGGTTAGAAATATTCCTGAACAAGTAGAACCGACATTCTCCGATCTAGAATTTGAGATAAATGTGATCCAAAAACCATCATTGGATTTACAAGAACTTCGAAAAGAGTATCATAGTTTAGAAAATACAAATAAAAGGGCTTGGTTTGAATCCAACTTTAGTTCTAATAGAAGAACAAGAATATATAAAACTTATGCTCTATACTTAAGTCATAATAAAATCCAAACCCATTTTTCACCTGGTTTGAAGATTTTACCAAAACTTACAATTTAAATAAATATAAGAGATCGCTTAATATGTTGGAAACCCAGTTTCAATCTTATACGACAAAAGATGGAAATGTTATTCAGTCAATCCATCCACCAGAAGTAGTCCTTGATATCAAAGGTGCTATAGCAGCCCCATACAAATTAGAACATAAGGGAACTGATTCAGTAGCTAACCATAAAGATATTGGTCAGTTAATACAACAAAATAACTACACCAATTTATATTTACATTCAATAGGAAAACAAACGACAAGAATTGAAGGCTTGTTAAACAAGGATAAAATCCAACATATACAACCTAATGAGCTTAAACTTAATCCGGCACCATCTAGTGGATTATTATTTAAACCAAACCCAATAATAGATCCAAATGTCTTCAGGTTGTCCAACCCAGATAATAGCTTTGTAGATGCACTAGTAGAAAAGCTAGGAAAATTAAGCTTATCTGCTTCAGGCCCATCTAAAGCATCCAAACAATCAAAAGAAGGAATAAATGTTCTGTCCAAACACGAAGAATACAGTGATATAGATATAGAAGAACTGGAAGAAATTTTTCATTCATCAAATTCTGGTAATATTAACAACAATTCTGATGACATTAATAAAATATCTTTTGGAAAAAATAAATATACACCGACAGTTCCTACTAGAAATTATTACCCTAGACCAACACCGGTAGATTTACAACTGGAAGAGGATTATAATTGGAATCAGACTTCGTTTGATGGAAGATCCATAGTTGAGTGGAACATAGATGGTATGACAGAATACCAAATAGTAAATATCATAAGACAAATGTCGATGTATGCTTCTGCTTCTAGACTCATTAAAAACCCAGAAAAACAAATTGCTGAATCCATAGTTACTGGCTTTACTGGCCAACTTAAAGGATGGTGGGATTTCCATATGTCCGACTAGGCAAAATATAGCATTTATATGGCAAAGAAACCAATCAAGCTAGAAGATGGTACTGAATACTCTCAGGAAGATATTGTTAGTACCCTACCATTGGCCTGCACTTTGTAGGAAGTAATAGCCAACAAATGGAAAGATCTAGGGAATTAATTATTAATCTTAAATGTCCTACCCTCTCCCATTATAGATGGTACAAGGATGTATTCTTCTCAAAATTGTTTAGCAAAGAAGATTGTTCCTCTAATTCTGATTTTTGGAAAGAGAAATTTGTCTCGGGGTTACCCCCTCTGTTTGCTGAAAGGGTTAGAAATAGACTAAAATCAAAAAATATTCAACAACGTATTGAGTATGGCGAATATACTTTTGGCCAACTATCTTCCGAAATTGTATGTGAAGGTTTAGCTTTATGCTCAGACATAAAGCTACATAGACAAATACAAAAGAATAAATTATCTAACAGCAAGAGATGAGTTAGGTGATTTTGTGAGCAATTTGGATACACTAATACACCATCCGCGTTATTATCTAGGAAGAAAGGTACTCGACCACCTTCCCATAACAATCCTAAACTACTAGATATCCTAATAGGTATCCATTGAAATCTAAACGACCCAATTTTAGGAAAAACAACAATAAGACACAACAATTAAATAAAAAGACTAATAAGTCACTTCCGGTCTGTTACAAGTGTGGAAAAATTGGGCATTATAGTAATAAGTGTCGTACAAAACAAAAATAAATGAGCTTAATCTAGACGAAGGTCTCAAACGTCAATTAGAACAAGTCCTCTTAATGGACTCCGATCTATCTGAAGAGGATGAATCATCCTCCTCAGAAAATGATTCAGGGACAATTTCAGGATTGGAGGATGATGAATGTACAGATGGTTGTTCTTGTAAAAATTGTTTTCATAAACAAATATCTAGTCTAGGAATTAATGTCCTCACCAATGAAGAAAATTTTATATTAGAGTTAATTGATAAAATTGAAAATCCAGAATCAAAGCGAATAGCTTTAGAAAAATATATTGAAGTAGCTAAAAGAGCACCAAAACAAGAGAAAATCGAAACTTCTTACAAACCTTATAGTTTTAAGGAAATAATGGCAAGAGTAGAAAATCATCACATTAAAAAAGAACCATCAGTCAATGATCTTAGGGCAGAAGTTAATCAGGTTAAAGAAGAATTAAGAAGTCTTAAGCAAAGAGTCCAGATATTGGAACTTCATAAACCAGTAGACTGTGAGTATGACTCACAAGAAGAAAACTCTTTTGATGAAATTTTACAAAACTACCAGGCTCATATTACTACACATATAGATAAACCAGAATCACCTACTAATAACCAGGATATCGAAAACATGCAATTCATTAATATAATAGATAAAGTAATCACTCAAAAGTGGTACACCTTAGTCACCCTAATCATAGGAAAAGAATACCGTTTTGAAACTATGGCACTCATAGATTCGGGTGCAGATCTAAACTGCTTAAATGAAGGATTAGTTCCCACAAAGTATTTTAGCAAAACAACCCAAGTTCTTAATACTGCAGATGGAAACAAATTGATAATTAATTACAAATTATCTGATGCTGCGGTGTGTAATAATGGTATTTGTCTAGCGACACCATTTATCATGGTAAAGAATTTATCTCAATCCTGCATATTAGGGACTCCATTCTTGAATATGTTATACCCGTTAAGTATTAACAATACGGGCATTGAAGCCCTCATTCAGGGACATAAAATATTATTTGAATTTGTCTCTGAACCTAGGCAAAAATTTATTAACCAGGTTCAAGAAAAAATCAAGCACAAAAAATTTTTTGTTCTTCTTAAAAGAGGAGATTCAATATAAGCAAATAGAAGAGAAACTAAATTGCCCAAAACTCCAAAAACAAATCAATGATTTTAATGATCTTCTAGTGAAAGAAGTTTGTGCTGAAATCCCAAATGCATTCTGGGAAAGAAAACAACATATAGTAGAATTACCTTATGAACCAGATTTTTCTGAAAAAATGATTCCAACAAAAGCCAGACCAATTCAAATGAACAATAGATTATTAGAAATATGTAAATCTGAAATTCAAGATTTACTAGATAAAGGTTTGATTAGAAAAAGTTACTCTCCTTGGAGTTGTCCTGCATTTTATGTAGAAAAAGCAGCTGAATTAGAAAGAGGAGTTCCGAGATTAGTCATCAACTATAAGCCTTTGAATAAAGCATTAAGATGGATTAGGTATCCAATTCCTAATAAAAAGATCTTTTAGATAGATTACATAATGCTGTCATATTTTCAAAATTTGACTTAAAGTCAGGATATTGGCAAATTCAAATCGCAGAAAAAGACAAGTATAAAACTGCATTTACGGTTCCCTTTGGACATTATGAATGGAATGTTATGCCATTTGGTTTAAAAAATGCTCCATCAGAATTTCAACATATTATGAATAACATATTTAATTCTTATTCAACTTTTACAATTGTATACATTGATGATGTATTAATATATTCTGAATCAATTGAGCAACATTTTAAACACTTATCAATATTCCTCAAAATAGTAAAACAGGCCGGATTAGTGGTATCTGCAAAAAAGATGAAAATATTTCAAACCCAGGTTAGATTCCTTGGTCACAATATTAATAAAGGTACTATAATACCTATAGAACGGGCTATATCCTTTGCTGATAAATTTCCTGATGAAATCAAGGATAAAAAACAATTACAAAGATTCTTAGGAAGCTTAAATTATATAGCAGATTTTTATAAGGATTTAGCTAAGGATAGCAAACCTCTATATGCAAGATTACGGAAAAACCCTGCTAATTGGAGCAGTGAGCATACAACTGCTGTTATAAAAATCAAAGCTAAAGCTAAAGAATTGCCATGCCTAACTATAGCGAATCCAACAGCCTACAAAATAGTTGAGACTGATGCTTCAGATGTCGGATATGGAGGAATCCTTAAACAAAGGATTCATAATAAAGAGCAATTAGTAAGATATACCTCAGGTGTATGGAAATCGGCACAACAAAATTACTCAACCATTAAAAAAGAAATATTGGCAATAATTCATTGTGTTACTAAATTTGAAAGTGATTTGTTAAACCAGGAATTTCTTATTAGAGTGGATTGTCAGGCAGCTAAGGAAGTATTGGTAAAGGATGTTAAAAATTTAGCCTCTCGGCAAATTTTTGCAAGATGGCAAGCCATTTTATCAGCGTTTGATTTCAAAATTGAATATATAAAAGGTGAAACTAATTCTCTACCTGATTTCTTGACTCGTGAATTTTTGCAGGGGAAGCATGGACTGCCAGATAACTAGGGGAAAGGCTCCTCAATTTTCTTACCCATCTCCTAAAAGGAACAAAAGTAATCCTATTATGATTAAAGGAAACCCAAATAAGGGAAAACAATATTCTTCTTCAGAAGAAAAGTCGGCATTTATAATGTCCACATCAATACCGCTTTTAGCGGTGAAACAGAACATGCTAACAGAGATCCTGCAGAGAGAAGTTGCAAGCATGTACTTAAAAGAGCATATTTTACCACATTATGGTAAAACTAGAGAGTTTTATGAAACAATACTCATAGAGACAGGATCTATCCTTTTAACACATAACACGGCCAACAGTAATGGTAATGGTCCTCCTGCGTTCTCCAAGCTTGTTATTCTTAAGGTATTATCATACCGAGATTGGGGAATGAACCCTCATGGGTTAAAAAAATTCAATGATCACCCCCATATCAAACCGAGATCATATTCTTATACTGATTATATTAAAGCATGGACACATATTTTTTGCTATCAAACTCAGAGATTCTCTCATTCCTGGTATATTGGTTTTAAACTCAATACAATCAAAGAGCTACCAAATTGGTTCAGAGCATGGCTAAGTAGCTGGGGGCCATGCCCGGAGATTTTACCTGCATATATTGTAGATATGTTAAATAAGTTTATCAAGGCTAATAGCCAATCTTATGATATAAGAAGATTAATGCAGTGGTTCTTTATACTGTATGAAATCCCATGGATTCTAAGATGGAATTATTCGATTCCACAAGATAATGATCCTGATTGGGATTATATCCCTTATTTAGAAAGGCAATTATATATCAAATGGTGGGATAGATATAATGCAGCACATCTACAACCATCTACATTTAACATGCAGTTTGTTGCAGCTCAGCTTATGGTATCGGCATCAACCACCTCAATGCCGATGGAATTCTCAACCCACATACTCGCACTAAAGCATAGGCACGGGGACTTGTCAAAGGAAGAATTTAAGAAGAAGATTTTGGAGGCACTTGATAACGAAGATTTGGGTTCCCAACCGTCCTCGTCAAAAACCTTTGAGGAAGAAGAGATAAAATCGGAAAATACAGAAGACCTAAATGCAAATGGTGATGATTGCTTTGGAATGATTTAGGGTTTAAATGGTTCGAAGAAGATAGAAAATTCTAATTATTTTCCGGCAAAAAATTGGTCAACTTTTCATCAACAGGAAGCAGGATCGACTCCACTATTCATCAAGGACACGTATTTGCTTCAAAATAGTAAAAGTGAAAAGGTTTAATATTTTCCAAAAAAGAAAAAAGGTAAATCTTATCTAAGATTTCCACCTTAGATATGTCTTCCACTTGTCTCACTTATAGGTTGTTGTAATTATAGATAGGATTCTCAAAAAAGAAAATCTTATCTCTTTTGTTTCTTGCAAACTTTCCCCTATATACCCGTTAAGGGAAAGGGAAAGGCAAGTTTTTAGTTCTCAAGAGTCATTGTCTATAAGTTTGAGAGTGAAAGTTTCTGAGTGTTTCCTGCTTTGAGAGTGATAGTTTGTGAGTGTTTTCATGTTCTAAGTGTGAGTTTGAAGTTGTTTGGTGTGCTATCTATTAAGGAATAAAAGACTACTTTGTAAGTATCTCTACCCGTTATCTATGTTTTAAATTTCTTTTAATTATGAAGATTCCTTTTAATTTTCTATTAATCATTTTCTAAATTATCTTTCAATCACTATTTCTATTTATTAGTTTTAATAATATATTCTGTTTTGAAGTTATATATATATATATATATATATTCTGTTTCAATATAAAGGTTATATAAAACCTGGGAACGTTTTGATACTATTTCTATTTATTAGTTTTAATAATATATTCTGTTTTGAAGTTTTATATATATATATTCTATTTCAATATAAAGATTATATAAAACTTGGTGTATATATATATATATCGGGATCGGCTAACAAAAAGTTCTGACAAACTGTTTTAACAAAAAATAATGACCACATGATCTTTGATATCCAACGGTCCAAATATTTGATGACACGACATTTAGTTTGTGTTTGGTCGCGATTCGCTTTAGAAATGTAAACGAAAACAGAGCGTCAGTAACTTACTCCTACCTACAATCTCTGATATCCTCGAAATGAAGAGAGACAATTGAAATACTAATCATGAATCCTTCATATTTATTCTTATACCACGATCGCTGCAAAGTATAACCCCCGATTCCCAAAACTACCACCATTCCTGCTACCAAATCCACAATCACAATAAACACCACCCCTTCTACGACCATAGTTTTCACCACCACTATCAAACTGCTCCTTTTATGTAAACCAACCAAATGGCCAACTTTGCTCGTCATCCATCATGACCATCACCATTCCAATCTCAAAACTCTTTGATTACTACTTTAAACAATCTTTTCTAACCCTAGATATGACTGAGACTTGACAAAATTATCCACCACTATTTATTATGAATCGATTCAATCCCGTTACTTATTTCAGTGATATATTCAATTGCTATATTAAGATTTTATCGATTGGAAGGTCGTGAATAATGTACAATCCATATTGGGTTCCAAGTCTGATCAAACGTACATACATGTAACGGGAAATTTTCCATTAAATTTTCTTTCTCCTATTCTCAGCTCGATTGTTTGTGATGAAAACAAATGCATCCTTGAACAAAATTTTGCGCCATGTCAACAATGTTCTGTTAGATATATTAGATCCGACGGTTATTAGGTTTTGTCAAATGGTTTTGTCAAAACCCTTTGTTAGTAGATCCCGACCCTATATATATATATATATGAGTTCAATGGTTTGGGTTCAGATCTAACTTAAGGATTTATGTTTTATTTTTGGTGACTAATCCATCAATCTTTCTGTAAGTAGAGTTCGGTTATCTATAAACCCTAGTAACTGATAAAGAAACAAAAAAAAATTTCACTCTAGCATAAATAAGATTCAAACCCCAAATATTTTGGTTGACCACCAAGACTAGTTAGTAAGTTCGTGAATTATACGCCAACTATTCGGAAACGCACTAGTACGCGCATTGTATATGCAGTTTTACAACCCCGAATCATATTTGCAATTTTTCTAGCATTCCCGATTAGTTCGCAAACTATACGATTCACAAATTATTTGCCGCATTAATTTGGGCAATATCTCATGGTAATTCCACTCAGTTCATCATGTCCTCTTATATATACTTGCTTGTTCGTGGTTATGTTCCATAATTTTTATATACACCATCTAAATCATGGCTGTTCACGCAATATACAATAAAAGGTTATAAATAATTGCACTCAAATGATTTTCAATACATGGTAATGTTAAAGTATAAATACTTTGTAGTAAGATATATGTTGAATTTTACGTTTCAAATTGAGATATCTCAAACGCATTGTATACGAACTTATGCATTTTCCCCGAATCACGTCTAATTAACAGGATAATTGACCCAACTAACATTTCATCCACTTTTACCGATCCGGATTTTTACCGCTTGCTGAATTGCTAACTAGGCCACCAAGTACCTGGCCAGCTCAACCGCTGGATATGCTAACAATCCACTAATCTTTCGTAAGAAATCTGCTTTGAACCAAACAAAAAACATTATATTTGTTGTTGCTGATATTGGCAAATTGTCAATTCATCCTATAGTTGCATCATCAAATAATGGCATTGATCCTTGAGTCACTATCAATTTTTACAGTATATTTTAGATGTTTTTGAACGAATGCCATCACCGCAAAGACATGGGAAACTGTAATAGAAGTCAAAACGGCGACGGAAAGATAATAGACTAAAGTGTTGTTTGAAACGGACTCAGAGAATCTCATGGGCTTCATAAAAACCCCAACTAAAGCTCCTTGGTATATATCAAAAATGATTGCGAAATAAAACAAAGAATGCGTTAAATTCCTTTTTGTGATATTTAATACAATTATCGGGAAGGAAACTAAGCAGCAGACGGTTTAGCAAACTATGCGGCGGACGAAGCCAAACAACAAACTTATACGATCATAATATGGGACCAGACAATCCCACTTTTCATTAATTAAATTTTCTTATGTGACTCAATGGGTATTAGATACCCTCGTATAATAACCCTTTTATTATATATATGCTTCTGGAAAAAAAATGAAAAAATGCTTTCGCTTTTTTTTTTTTTTTTTTTTGCCAGTCAGGATATTCATTTTCAATGTTGAATGGATATGCGATAGAGAAAAATAAAGTTAAGTAGAAAACATGCAAAGGGTCAATAATAAGTAGCCAAAATTGTGCTCCACCCGTCCTAACTATCTTGAGTACAACTTTGTCTCAAGTTAAAGGAATAATATTAAACGACTATAGAAGTGTTGGAAATTTTGGGTTAAACAAGAGGATGAAAACAGAAACAAAAAATGGTGTACTCCTGATTTCAAGGCTCTTTCGATTCTTTTAGACAATAATTCGACCTTTCCCAATAAATTTGGCGAGTACAAACAGTCTCTCGAATTATGCCTTCAGGGTTCAATGAAGCCCTAACACCGTAATCGAATTCAAGGATTGTACTTCCTTGACCCGACCAAGAATCACACTGTATAAGGTTCTGATGATGCTTTTTAGAGAAGAAGAAAATAGATTGTTTTTGATGTATTGGAATGGGAGAACATCTTCGCTACTTATACTGATATTCATGCCTGTTGGTAGTGTCGTTTCATCACCAACAGACGCTTCCAAAAGCCATTAATGGTGGCATATGGGAAGAGACGCGTCTGTTCAATTTTGAATGGAAACTTCTAGGTTTTACAAAGTAAAACCAGAAAAAAAAATCCACGAGACGCTGTCTCGGACTCTGCTAGGGGGCGTTGCCCCCTAGACCCCACGACCTGACCGATCAGGTCGATCACCGTATAACTCTGCGTAGCGGCAAACCTTGAAAATATCCAACAAGAAAGATATTCTGTTTTTATAGAAGAACGTAGTGTGTGACTCTAACGTAACTCCATCACCATCAGTTCCAGTCCCTCCCTCACGTTCTGCGTTGCATCAAACTTTTCAGTATACCATGCAGGTTAGCGGCAGATCCCCGACCCTAGTAAGGGTTCTAAGTTGTGAATCATCGGATCAAGGTCGGCATTGATCATTTCTTTCGGCTCATTTATTGCATTTGCATTTTTGAAAGTGTGAGAAAGAGGTCCAGCAAGTCTCCTCGACTTATTATGGTTCACTAGATTTGTGTTCGTGCTACGCACCAGACATATTATTTTTTTTAGCTTGGTGTGTGCGGGGGTTCGCTCCTTCCGTGGGAATGTATTTTTATGTGTGCGCAGGGTTTCGTCCCGCCCCATGGCGATATATGATTTGGTATGCGTGGGGCTTCGTCCCGTCCTATGACGATGTATGATTTGGTGGGAGCGGGCTTCGCCCGTCCCGTAGCGATGCATTTTTGATTTGGTGGAGACGTATTTTTGATTTGTGTGTCGGGGAAAGTACATTAAATAGGTGGAAAATATATGCAGATTTTATTTTATTTTCTCCTTTCAACTTGGTGCGCGGGGATTTGCACCTCCCCGTGACAATGTATTTTTGATTTCGTGTGAACGGGTCTTGTTCTCTCCCCATGGCGATGTTATTTCTAACCTGGTGTGTCTCGCCCCGTCCCGTGGAAATATATTTTTAACTTGGTGTGCACGGGTTTTTGCCCCGCCGCATAGCGACACATTTATTTGGAGTGCACGGAGCTTCGTCCCACCCCGTGACGATGCATTTTTAACTTGGTGTACGCGGAGCTGACGATGCATTTTTAGCTTGGTGTACGCGGAGCTTCGCCACGCCCCATGGTGATGCATCTTTTATTTAGTTTGTCAGGATCAATACATTAAATAGGTGGAGAAAAGTTAGAAAATACATATAAATTTTATTTATTATTATCTTTTATTTTCGTAGAAATTATGAAATAGGTGGGATTTTTTATTGATGAAATAATAGTTATACAGTAGTCCCTATCTTTCGTAATGATTATTTTATTAGCTTCTTAATTTTAACATCATCAAGATTTTGTGCCCATGTTTCGAGCCGAGCATAGGACAGTGCTTTCTCTCCTTAAAATTAATTTTATTTATAACTAAATTTCATTGATTACAAACTATCGAACATTAAAACTCAGATATGAGTGGATGTCAATATATCAACTGTAGCTAAATAAATAACGATCAAAAATTTAAATTAACTAATTATTTAAACTTTGTGAACGCCATTTGTAGATTATATGTTATAAGGGTTTTGTTATCTTGTGCATTCATGTACAAGATAAGGACCAATCATTGCATTGGAACTTGTAAAATACAATTAAAAATCAAGAGAGAAGATGCATCTTTGCATTGGAGAATGCAAATTTTAATTGATTTTTCAAATTTACATTTATAGAGTGTGAGATTATGCATTCTCCAATGCGAAGATGCATCTTATATCTTGATTTTTAATTGTGTTTTAAAAGTTCCAATGCAATGATTGGTCCTTATCTTGTGCATGAATGCACAAGATAACAAAACCCATGTTATAACTGTATTTGTAGTTTCATACGGGTCCGGCTAAGATGATGACGGGGCGCGTATTTGGAGATGCGTCCCCACTTCCCTGTATGACACATCATCTTGCAACAAATTTTAGATATGCATAAAACTTAACTACTTTTGTTTCAATTACTATATATGCCCTCTTATTACCTAAATTGCAACTTATGAGATTGTTCTAGTTTCTGACTTATTTACTTCGACCTTTTTTCGGTTGCTTTTAAAATCATATATGTTTTGAAGGAATGAGGGGCATAAATCATATATCATACCTTACTTTGATTTTCTTTACATCAACAATAACAGTATTTTTTTTTCCAATATAGTATAACATTTGTTCACTTGACGTTCCTATTTTTCAGCTTATTTTGATCTATTAACTTCTGTTTACTTAGTTTCTCGTTTATCTTTTGTACAGAAAAATATAGGGATCATCCACCGATATATGTATTTGTTACCGTACATAATATCAAAATAATGAAAATGGTGAGAAAAAGATGGAAGATTAAGGGTATAACAGTAAGCCATATAAATAGTTAATGGTTAATTTTCGAAAACTTCTTATAAGTCCTTTATAGTCAAGACTAAATAATTTATAGTCTGCTAATCAGGACTATAGCTAGTCGGTGCTATTACAGACGATGGTGCAGTGTCACGGTATGCATAGTAGGGGTTATCTTTTTAATCTGTCTTTAGTGCTGTCTTGGATGTATTTAGCAATTCTATTACTGGCTGATTACTAGCCGCTTGATTAAGGACACGTGTGTGTGATCCATTGCTTAGGGTTAGGCCAATAATTGTTGTTTTAAGCTGTAAGAAAACTCTGTTGGTGGTTATCTGAAAATTAATGAAGTGTTTATCTTTGGTTGCGGCTATTTTGCCCAGATAATTGGCTTGGTTCTTCGATCCAAGAGGTGTTAATCACCAATTTTATCCCTCATTTCCATTCTTTGTTTGTCAATTTGTTATGTAATCACAACAATTGGTAGTCAGAGCCTTGTTTTCATCCATTTTTTTCAATGACGCTCAAAGACCTTGAAACAAAAACCTCAGCTAATGAAACGGCTATCAGTAAGCTTCAATCTGATCTCAAAACGCTTTCCACTGATCTTACTACACAAATTGATACTGTGAAGGCTAGTTTCAGAGAAACCTTACAAGAGAATAACCGCAGTCTTATTCAGTTGCTCCATAAACCTGCAAATCACAATCGACCTGGAGATCCAAAAGGTTCACATCAGAAAGATGACGACTACACAAATTATTCTCATCATCATCATTCTAGCTTTTCTAATCACCATCATCGAATTCCAAAACTAGACTTTCCCCGATTTGATGGAGATAACCCAAGAGGATGGATCCAGAAGAGTGAAAGATACTTCCAACTCAATGATATTGAAGAACATAGGAAAGTCGACATAGCGGAAATCTATTTAGAAGGTAAGGCTGAGAAATGGTTTCTAAATTTTCAAGTTAATCGAAATAGAATTACCTGGCAAGATTTATCTCTCCATTTATGTGCTAGATTTGAAAATCCTGTAGAAGAAAATTTTGTCGGTAGCTTCAATAAATTGGTTCAGTCATCTTCTGTGGATGATTATTATGATGAATTTGAATCACTCAAAGCTTTGGTGCTACGTATGAACCCTTCCTTGAGTGAATCCTACTTTGTTATGAACTTCCTCAGTGGATTGAAGGATGACATTGGCAAAACTGTATCCATGTTCCACCCACAAACTCTAGATGATGCCTTCTCATTAGCTAGACTCCAAGAGCAGAAACTTCAATTAGCTAATGCAGCCTCCAAGCTATTTACCAAATCCTTCAATACCCATTACAGCCCACAGAGACCATACACTCCTAACCCCTAACCTCCTAAACCAATAATCACTTCACCCAAATCTTTCCCTTCCACCCCAAAATATTTTTTCACACCTACACCAAAGTCCACCTCTACACCTCCTATCATTAAAAAACTCTCTCAATAGGACATGGACAAAAGAAGAGCTCAAGGGCTCTGTTATAATTGTGATGCAGTATACAAGCCTGGCCACTTTTGTAAGGGTAAATAAAATTTATACATGTTACACATGGACTCTACTGAATCACGGGACACTGAGGAGGAAGAGGAAGTGTTTCTTGAGGCACCTGAATCCCCAGTTCAATCTGAAGTCGAAGTATCTCTTCATGCTCTCACTGGCTCTTCCACTGGTGATACCATCAGGATCCCTGGCCTCATCAACAAGAAGACTGTATCCTTATTGACACAGGTAGCACCACTAGTTTCATTGACAGTGCCTTGGTGACTTCCCTCAAGTACTATATCACACCAACTTCTCCAATGCTGGTCACTGTTGCCAATGGAGAGCAAACAACAAGTTCAGGCATTTGCCCTGAACTACAATGGAGCATGCAAGGGCACCATTTTATGGAAAACTTGAGAGTATTATCACTTGGAGGGTGTGACATAGTACTTGGAGCATATTGGTTGAATAAATTAGGTGATGTGACCTTCAATTTTGCAAAACTTAGTGTTTCCTTTCTATACAAGACCAAACTTATTACATTGCAAGGCACTACTCCGAAACATTCATTCCTGATGATGAGTGGGGAGGCAGTCAAAAATTTCTTTCTAAAACATGGGGTGGTAGCTCAACTATTCTCCATCAATACAACTTCAACACCCCCTACCACTCTAGACATTTTACTGCCGCTCTTGCAAGAATATCCTGATATATTTCAAGAGCCTTCCACTATTCCACCTGCAAGAAGTTTGGACCATAAAATTCCCTTACAACCCAACTCTTCACCTGTCAACCAAAGGGCTTATAAGTGTCCTTATGTGCAGAAAGGAGTAGTTGAACAATTGGTTAAGGAAATGCTTCACACTGGGATTATTCAGCCTATCCATATTCCATTTTCCTCTCCCATTCTTCTTGTAAGAAATAAAGATAATTCATGGAGATTCTGTGTGGATTATAGGAAGCTCAACAACATCACTATTAAAGATAAGTTTCCTATCCCTATTGTGGATGAATTGCTAGATGAATTACATGGTGCCATCATCTTTTCAAAGATAGATCTGAGGGCAGGATATCATCAAATAAGAGTTCATGATCTTGACATCCACAAAACAACTTTTAGAACTCATCAAGGCCATTATGAGTTTAAGGTCATGCCATTTGGCCTCACCAATGCCCCTGCTACTTTTCAAGCTCTAATGAATGATATTTTCCAGCCATTCTTAAGAAAGTTTGTGTTAGTCTTCTTTGATGACATACTTATTTATGGTAAAAGCATGAGTGAACATTTGGAGCATCTCAGATTGGCCTTTACACTGCTCAGACAACACCAACTCTTTGCCGACCTGTCCAAATGTTGCTTTGGCCAACTTTCTTTGGAGTATCTGGGTCATATAGTCACAGCAGAAAGGGTGTGTGTTGATCCAATAAGATTGCTTGTATGCAATGGCCAATCCCAAAGAACATTAAAGAGCTGAGAGGGTTTATGGGCCTTACAGGTTACTACAGAAAGTTTGTGCAGCATTATGGAGTTATAAGCAAGCCACTCACTAATCTGCTCAAGAAAAACTCCTTCTAGTGGAGCTCAGCTGCTACAACTGCCTTTGAGACACTCAAACAGGCAATGAGCTCTACACCTGTATTGGCTTTAACTGATTTTTCTAAGCCCTTTGTAGTGTAAAGTGATGCTAGTGACATGTGCATTGCAACTGTCCTATTGCAAGACAAGAAACCAATTGCTTACTTCAGCAAGCCACTAGGACCTAGAGCTGCAACACTCTCTACTTATGAGAAGGAATTTCTGGCTATTGTTACTGCAGTTCAAAGGTGGAAGCATTATCTCCAAGGTACCAAGTTCACCATAAATACTGATCATCAAAGCCTGAAGTACTTATTGGAACAAAAGGTTACCACTGCATTCCAACAAAAATGGATTATCAAATTATTGGGGTTTGACTATGACATTCAGTACAAGAAGGGTTGTGATAATGTGGTTGCAGATGCACTTTCTATAAGACCCTCAGTTTCTGCTACTTGCCACTCCATGGAAATCTCTACACCATCTTGGGTACAAGAAGTTCAGCAGAGCTATGTTAATGATGTCAGGGCCAATCACCTTATGTCTCAACTACTACTCAGCCCTGATTCTATACCTAATTACTCATTCATTGATGGTGTTCTGAGATACAAGAATAAACTTTATATAGGTACTGGTGCTCAGATTATAGATAAACTATTACATTCTCTACATACTTCTGCCATTGGAGGCCATTCTGGAATTCAAGCTACTTCTGTAAGGGCACAAAATCATTTTTATTGGTCAGGTATACATAAGGATATAGTCTCCCTTATCTCTCAGTGTGATGTATGCCAAAGAAACAAAGCTGATCACACTAAATCTGCTGGCGTTCTGCAACCTCTGCCTATACCTGAACATGCTTGGAAGTATATTACAATGGATTTTATAGAAGGTAAACCTCTCAGCTGCAATAAAAGTGTCATTCTAGTGGTGGTACACAGACTTCCAATATATGCACACTTCTTAGATCTGCAACATCCTTATACCGCTGCATCTGTAGCTCATGCATTCCTAACTCAGGTGGCCAAATTACATGGATTACCCTCTTACATTGTTTCTGACAGAGATAAAATCTTCACCAGAAATTTCTGGCAAGACCTATTTAAAGCATTGGGTATCAGCATCAACCTAAGCACAACTTATCACCCCCAAACAGATGGCCAAACTGAAAGGGTCAATACTTGTGTTGAGAATTATTTAAGGTGCATCATTGGCCACAAACCAGGAAAATGGACTAAATTATTATCATTGGCTGAATGGTAGTATAATACTAGCTACCACACAAATTTAAAGACTTCTCCTTTTTAGGCATTGTATGGGTATGTTCCCCCTCATCTTGCTTTTCCTTCTGCCACTACCATTTCAGTTGCTGCAGTTGAGACTTATTTGAAGGACATAGCTTCAATGCTTGATATATTCAAAGAGTCCCTTCTTAGAGCTCAGGAGAGAATGAAGCTATATGATGACAAGTCCAGACAAGATAGAACTTTTGCAGCTGGAGACTTTGTCTACCTCAAACTCCAACCATACATGCAATCCTCTCTTTCCTTGAGAAACAATTTTAAGCTATCTTCCAAGTTCTATGGTCCTTATCAAATTCTTCAGCGCATTGGCAAAGTGGCTTATAGGTTAGACTTACCATCACACTCTCGAATTCATCCTGTATTCCATGTCTCTCAACTCAAGAAACACATTGGCCAGAAGCACACTCCCTCACTATCTCTGCCACTAGTGTATCATGAAGGCCAAGTGATTATGCTACCTGAAAATATTTTGGATACAAGGACCATTCTACAGGGCACGCAGCTTCTCAAGAAGGTATTGATTCAATGAACTAATTCTTCTACAGAGAATGCAATATGGGAACACTCCTCCAACATTCGCACTTACTATCCAAAGTTCATCCTTGAGGACAAGGATGTTTTTCAGGGGTAGGTAATGTCACAATATGCATAGTAGGGGCTATCTCTTTACTCTGTCTTTAGTGCTGTCTTGGGTGTATTTAGAAATTCCATTACTGGCTAATTACTAGCCGCTTGATTAAGGACACGTGTGTGTGATCCATTGTTTAGGGTTAGGCCAATAATTGTTCTTTTAAGCTGTAAGAAAACCCCGTTGGTGGTTATCTGAAAATTAATGAAGTGTTTATCTTTGGATGCGGCTATTTTTCCCAGATAATTGGCTTGGTTCTTCGATCCAAGAGGTGTTAATCACCAATTTTATCCCTCATTTCCATTCTTTGATTGTCAATCTGTTGTGTAATCACAACAATAATGTCACAGTATGCATAGTAGGGGCTATCTCTTTAGTCTGCCTTTAGTGCTGTCTTGGGTGTATTTAGCAATTCCATTACTGGTAGTACTAAATTCTAGTACTCCTAAACTAGAATGCTATATACAAATATTAATTAAGTATCAACTATCTCCTGTGATACGGGTATATGCACGATTGTAGCACTAACTGACATAAACACAATGAAATGAGGAACTGAAATGTTATTGCGTCTTTCTGTTCTCATATCTTACTTACAAAGATGGAACATACAATGGCTATTTGTAGCCATGGTCTGGATGACATGGCAAACATATTATTGACACATGTCCGCATATGTGTCACTGTTTACAGAAGAAATTGTGACACTTCGTAATTCATTTAGATAACTTGGTTTTTATCCCTATCTAAGTCTAGTCGAGTAGGCACTGGAGTTTTCCCGATCCTTCAAAATGGTGGGCCATCACTAACAAAGGTGTTTACATAACACTCCCCCTTGGACCACCATTCTAAGAACGTTGCCTTATTAAAATCTTGTCGGTAAAACCCAATGGGAAAAACCCGTACAAAGGGAAAAGAGTATAACAAAAATCGTAGAACGGTGTTGGACACGCATATGCTACCTCGTTAAAACCTTGACAAAGAAAACCCAGTGGAACAAAACCTTAGCTAGGAAAAAGAGTATAGCGCGTTATAGTCCATAACTCCCCCTCAAAAGGATCTCTGTCAATTTGTCTGCTTGTATATGTGGTGCATTCCGATTTCGTAAACCAGCTTCCAGAAAATCTTTGTTGGTAATGCCTTGGTGAATAGATCAGCATAATTCTTACAAGATTGTATCTTATGGATCTCAATCTCGTTTTTCTTCTGGAGGTGGTGAGCATAAAATAACTTTGGAGAAATATGCTTTATCCTATCACCTTTGATGTATCCCTCTTTAATTTGTGCTATGCAAGCTGAGTTGTCTTCACAAATTATTGTTGGAGTACTGGTAATGGACGGTAGACCACTGGAGCTTCTGATATGCTCGACTAATGATCGCAGCCACACACATTCTCGACTTGTTTCATGTAGAGCGATTAGTTCAGAGTGGTTGGAGGAGGTAGCTGGCATGATTTGCTTACAAGATCGCCATGAAAATGTCGTGTCACCGCTTGTAAATACATACCCTGTCTGAGAGATTGCTTGTGGGGGTCCGAAAGATAACCAACATCTGTGTTTCCCTTAATCTTCTAGCAGTTCTCCGAGTCTTTTGAGTAAAACAATCCCATGTCCGTGGTGCCGCGTAGGTAACGAAAAATGTGTTTTACTCCAGCCCAATGTTTCTTTGTTGGCGCATAACTATACCTGCTAAGAGATTTACTGCAAAAGAAATGTATGGTCTAGTGCACTGAGCTAAATACAATAACCCACCCATGGCACTCAAATATGGTACTTCTTGACCAAGGAGTGTTTCTCCTTCCTCTTTGGGGCGAAATGAATCTCTTTTGGGATCAAGAGATCTTACAACCATCGGAATGCTAAGCGGATACGATTTATCCATATTAAAGCGTTTGAGAAGTTTCTCTGTATAAGCGGATCAAGAGATCTTGACAAGAATTCCGCCCTCATAATGCTCAAGTTGTAGACCAAGACAAAACTTTGTTTTACCGAGATCTTTCATATCGAACTCCTTCTTTAAGCATTTTTGTGCTTTGGAGAGTTCATCAGGAGTTCCAATAATATTGATGTCATCTACATATTCAGCAATCATAGCAAACCCAGTGTTTTCCTTTTTAATGAAAATACATGGGCATATAGGATTGTTCACATAACCCTGACTTAACAAGTATTCACTTAGACGATTATACCACATTCATCCAGATTGTTTCAACCCATACAAGGCTCGATTTAATTTTAGTGAATACATATGACATGGTTTATCTGCTGGCAGTTGAAAACCTTCAGGGATTTTCATATAGATATTTGTATACAGTTTTCCATACAGATACGCAGTAACCACGTCCAATAGATGCATGCGAGTCCTTCATGGACTACCAGAATAATCAAATACCTAAAAGTAATTGCATCTATAACAGGTGAATATGTTTCCTTGTAATAAATCCCTGGCCTCTGTGAGAAACCTTGTGCCACTAGTCTTGCTTTATAGCGAACAACTTCATTTTTCTCATTTCGCTTGCGCACAAACACCCATTTACATCCAACCGGGGTCACATTATCTTGTGTTCGGATTGCAGTACCAAAAACATTGTGCTTAGCGAGAGAAAGTAATTCTTCTTGGATTGCCTTTTTCCATTTCGGCCAATCTCCCCTTTTACGACATTCCTCTATAGAGTGTGGTTCAACACCATCATTATCCAAGGCAATGTCAGTAGCTACTGTAAATGAAAATATGTCGTTAACAATCATTGTGTTTCGATCCCAAAATTCTCTATTGCATGCATAATTAATAGAGGTTTCCTCATTTTGAGGTTCCATTATCTCCGTCGAGACATTCTCCTCGTCAGGAGATCTATTTTCAGAGAGTTTGGATCCTTCTCTAATAGTATCCTCAAGAGCACTATTAGTCAATGATTGAGATTGGCTTTTCTTCTTTCGAGGAGCAGAATCTTTTGATCCAACTGGTCGTCCACGCTTACGGCGTACCTCAGACGACTTATTTGCTGCCACATCCACAGATTTTCCTATAGGAACATCGATGCGTGATGGAGCATTTTTAGCTGGCACATCTACTTTCATTATCTTTGCTGTATCTGTAAATGCATCAAGCATTTGATTTGCAATATTTTGAAGATGTAAAATCTTCTGCACCTTAGTTTCACACTGTCCTGTGCGTATATCAAGATGACATAGTTCTGGTGTATACTAGGATAATTCACGCCGTTCCTCAGATGGTAGCTTTCCTCCCCCTAACGGCGGGAATACTGTCTTATCAAAATGACAATCTGCAAATCTTGACGTAAAAACATCCCCTGTTAATGGTTCAAGATATCAAATTATAGATGGCGAGTCAAATCCAACATATATCCCAAGTCGACGTTGTGGGCCAAACTTGGTGCGTTGTGGTGGTGCAATGGGAACATAAACAACACAACCAAAAACACGCAAATGAGATATGTCTGGTGGATGACCTAACACATGTTGTAAATGAGAATACTGATTATTTGCACAAGGTCGGTAACGTACCAGTGCAACAGCGTGTAAAATAGCATGTCCCCAAGACGAAACAGGTAGCTGAGTTTTCATAAGCATAGGTCTGGCAATGAGTTGAAGGTGCTTAATGAACTATTCTGCTAAACCATTCTGTGTATGCACATGAGCAACATGATGCTCAACCTCAATGCCTAACGACATGCAATATGCATCAAATGCCTTTGAAGAAAACTCCGCTGCACCATCAAGCCGAATGGACTTGATAGAATAATCAGGAAAATTAGCACGTAATTTAATAATTTGGCAAGAACTCGAGCAAATGCTAAATTACGTGTCGAAAGTAAATAAACATGTGACCATCTAGCAGAGGCATCAATCAGAACCATAAAGTACTGAAAGGGCCCACTATAGGGATGTATAGGACCACATATATCACCTTGTATTCTTTGTAATAAGAAAGCAGGTGATTCCAGAACTACTTTTGTCAAGGACGGTTTCGTAATCGTTTCCCCAAAGAACAAGCAGTACAACCAAGTTTTTTTGCAGAAGTTTCTGCAAAGGATGTCCCTGACAGTTCTGAACAATTATACTCATCATAGTAGAACCTGGGTGTCAAAGTCGATTGTGCCATAACACAAATGTATTCAGATCATAAAACTTTCGAACTATGACCGATTAAGATTCAACTTTTCGAATCTTTGTATGGTACAACCCAGAAGCGAGATTTGGAAGTACTCCTTATTGTTCTTATCAACCGTTTTAATATGGTATCAATTACTGCGTATATCTTTAAAACTCAACAGATTCATATGGGATCTGGAGGAATATAACGCATCATTGATAGTGGATATGGTACCACACGGTAATGAGACACAGGCTTTACCAGTACCTTCTACAAGGTTAGCTGAACCACTGATGGTAGCCTTGAACCTTTTCAAGGTTACGAAGTACTTAGTACTTCGAAATATTGACTTTTTCGTCCCACTATCAATAAGACAAAATTCACCACCGGGGTTGCTTTCAGGATCCATATCCTTCCATATACATAAAGAAGGTATAAGATAGTTGCACAAAATAATTTTAGCAACACACGTATATTACATACACTCATACATACTACATACATGCAAACCCAAAAATTAGTACAAGCCAAAAATACCAAAAGAGATAAGTACAAAATACATGCAACACACTAAGATAGGATATTAAAACTTTAATTTACACTAAATAAACCATCAACAAACTGGTCAAAAGAAGTTTGGTATTCATTTTCCTCAAAATCGAGCAGGTAGTCAGAAACCTCTAACTTCGGAGATTCAGTGGAAATATTGCGTTATTCATCTCAACGTTTGCTTCCCTTTTCTTGTGAGGCTCACAGAGATCAGCGCGGCAGGATCTATACTAATGTTCTTTAGAACCACAACGATATCAACCCTCGTCATTTTTCTTGGGGGGTTCTCAGATTTCCTTTGAGAATTGGAGGTCGATCCCTTCCCTTTATCTTGCTTCGCTTCCGTATTTTTGTTATACGGATGGTTGTTGGCATTTCTATGCCTATAGCCTCCGCGTTTACGCTTATTTCCACGATAACCCTGCTTACCACGATCATCTCCATGTCCAAAATACGATGCCCTATTTACTTCGGGCACCGGAGAAGAACCACAAGGACGGACTCGTGATTTTTAGTTAACAATTCGTTATTCTGCTCAGCCACGAGAAAACAACATATAAGATCAGAATACCATGTAAAACGGCGTTCCCAATATAACTGCTAGAGTACAATATGGGAAGCATGAAAAGTACTCAGCGTCTTCTCTATCTTGGATTCTTATGATAACGTCTCACCGCACATCTCAAATTGAGAAGCGATTTTGTGCAATTCAGAATTGTAAACCGATACGGATTTAAAATCCTGAAACCTCATATGAGTCCATTGGTCACGAATTTTTGGCAGGGTGACCACCTTAAAATGGTCATATTTCCCTTTTATGGTACCACATAACCTTTGAGTCTCTCTACAATGTGCTACCTCATGTTTCAGGATTGGGGAGAGGTGACGACGCAAGTAAGCTACAATTCTGGCACGTTCGTCTGACGTACAGTCTCCCCCAATGATCGTATGACCAAGTTTATTCGCTTATAAATTCAGCATCGAGCGCCCATGAGAGATAGTTTTCACCGGAATCCTCAAGTGGCATAAAATCCAGACTAACTAAATTCGACGACATTTTAAAAAGAAATATAACAGAAAAATCAAACCTGTCGAAACTGAGCCTGAAAATGATCGAAACAGATAGTTTGATGAACAACTGGAACACCATGTACACGCCGAACTATTTCGTGCTGATAACATCTTATAAGTCCTTTATAGTCGAGACTAACTAATTTATAGTCTGCTAATCAGGACTATATCTAGTGGGTGCTATTACAGACGATGGTGCAGTAGTACTAAATTATAGGTACTGCTAAACTAGAATGCTATATACTAGTATTAATTAAGTATCAACTATCTCCTGTGATACGAGTATATGCATGTATATAGCACTATGTGACATAAACACAATGAAATGAGGAACTGAAATGTTATTGCCTCATTCTGTTCTCATATCTTATTTACAAAGATGGAACATACAATAGCTATTTATAGTCATGGTTTACATGACATGACAAACATATTATTGACACATGTCCGCATATGTGTCACTGTTTACAGAAGAAACAGTGACACTTCATAATTCATTTAGATAAATTGGTTTTTATCCTAATCTAAGTCTAATCAAGCAGGCACTAGAGTTTTCCCGATCCTTTAAAATGGTGGGCCATCACTAACAAAGGTGTTTACATAACAAAACTGAATTTGTTGTTTCAATATCTCAAGGCTGTAAATGGGGTGTAAGGTTTAGTAGGGATGTACCAAGCCAAGATAAAAATTGTTTTGTCCCTATATGAAAATCTGTTTTGTCTTATTATAGTTTTGGTATATCCCCATTTACTTTGGTACCCCTATTAACAATGTTGTAATATCTTATAAAGATGACATGTGGTACATGGAAATGGGGACGGATCGCCGTGTTTCATAGCAACACAATTTCCTTTTTTACGGAACAAAAAAAAAGAAAAAGAAAAACAGTTTCCTTAATTAAGCCGAAATAAAGAATTTCACGATTTGAATGATAGTGATTTATTTTTTAAGGTTTAATGGAAGTATCGTCCACCTGTGACGGTGTTACTAACGTACAGTTAAGTATTTGGTGTAAAGACGGTGTAAATAAAGTATTTAGGTTAAAACTCTGGTAGAAGTGTAGTCCACCTACTTTTTGGTTGACGCCGTTATTAACTGACCGTTAAATACTTGATGTAAACAAAGTGTAGCCCAATTTTAGATATATCAACCAATAAAGTTATGTCAAGTGCCCTCACCATAACTTTTACATTAGAAAAGGCCTATCTCGGTCAATAAAAAAGGAGGATTTGATCACCGTTCAATGTGAGAGTTTATTTTGTCAAGCCCTTTAAAGAGGAAAGGTGACATTTAGTACGCATATTTTGACAAAACTTGCACAAGACTAACCTGAATTGCTAAAGAAGGCAAAAGAAACGAAATTTGACTTTTTGTGGAGTTGGAATTCTGTAAGATGGAAGGAAAGTGAATGTCAATTTGTCATGTCTTGAATATTATTCTTTCTAGAAGAGGCTAAGCCAACGCTTTAACGTAGCTGCTACGATATTAGCCCATATAGCCTGCTGTTTTTCGGGTCTGGGTCGCCAATAAACTCGTGGTTGATTAAGCGAATGCTAGCTAGAACTGATCAAATATTTATGCGAGTTTCGCACTCCGACTCCGGGAAAATTTATCACCGACGTTAACATTTATACAGAGAGAAATAAATATGTCTTTGGGCGGTAACTTGTAGATGTAGACGAGGGAGTAGTTAAAGTGCGAGATTAATTAGGAATGCTAAAAGCAAAAAGTGAAGCGATTTGAATTAGTAGTGAAAAATTGAAACTACTAGACCGCTTTCGCAATCAAGATGAAAATACTTGATCTAATAATGGTTTGCTGCTTTATTCATTTAACAAGTTACCGAGTGAATGTATGTACAACGCATGTATATTTATGCAATCGAGATCCAATAAATGAAACTGAAACTGAAACTCAAATCAGTCATTAGTTAATTATTACCACTTTCATAGGAGATCTTGCATGTGATCGATTACAGTTAGGAGATCTGATATGCAGATTTATTGGTAAGATGCAACTCATTGTCTTACTAGTTAATCAATCAATTACTTCCGTAAAATCTCAAAAATGAACGAGACGCGTGCACCCAACTTGGGATACTCATTAAAATTAACCTCTTGATGTTTGGTCGTGAGTGCACCCGGTGCTACAAAAGGCAAGATTGATATATTTTCGGTGATGTACGGAGGAACGATTGCATTCAATTCTGGGGTGCCAGAGAGTGCTAGGTTGGCTTTTTTTTTTTTGGTACATTAATTAAATACTCCTATAATAGAGGCCCAATAAAAATACCCTCCCCAAAACAAGAATAATTTCGGATTGTTAGATTATTATAATGTCTCTGGATATATTCCAACATTATAACGTTACAGCTCATTTAGTGCGGTAGCCGTTACGAGATTCACACGATCTCTCTCTCCTTCTTCTCTTCTCTCTCGTTCTGTAACTGTAGAATTGAATCAAAAATCAAAAGGGAAACCGTCGATCAAAACTGAAAAAATAAACCGTCAATCTATATAAATCTCAGTAACGGATCTCATTAGAATTATTTTTAGTTTCAACAATCAAAAAATCTGAGAAGAAATGATAGAAAACTAGGGTTTACTGAGTTTGAAGATTTAAACACAAGATTCAAAGAGGTAAACATGATTTTCATCTTCTACTTACTGTTATTGGTGAAGATTTTGGTTTTGATGGTGATTTTTTAAGGTTTTGATTTCGAATTTGATTTTCAGTTTCTGAAGAAAAAAAATTGCATGTACGATTTGATGCCGATTACTGCTACTAGATACTATGATTTGGTTTGGGATATAGTTACTGTTGTATTAACTGTTTTTGTTTGATTTTGATTTTAGGTTAATCTGATTTCAAAGTTGCAGTTGCAGTTGATAGAGGTAAGAAAAGTAGTTTCAAATTATTGTACTCTATGTGTGTGCTCATAAGTATTTGCATGATAATTATACAGTCCTTGTTTAGAGTTGATGATTCTGCAAAACAAGAAGTTAATGATGTTCCCTGAATGTGTGTTTTTCAGTTCATGTAGATGCTAAATGTTACACCATAGATAGGATCAACAAGAGGAGTTGATCCCATAGAATTTTGTGTTGTGTGAGTTGTAATCTAAAATAATTGTGTGATTGTACAAAAATATTTGATGAATAATATTTAGAGTTGATCCCATAAAATTGTGTAAAACAACCAAAGTTGACAGACAATAAAATGTGATTGTAAGTGATTTTATTACTTAGAAGTAAGGCTATATATGAACAACTTATGGTAATTGTTGTTAGTTATTGTAAATGACTGCATTAAATTAATAACATACAAAATAATGTTATGTAATTTCTGTTTTGGTTATAATTATTGTTGTTGTGAGGTTTGTTCTCTTTCATGTAAGGTTATAATTGTTATTGTTGGTGTCAACAACAATAGTTGATGCCATATTATACCAGTAACATGGTTCAACAATAGAAGTTGATCAAATTAATGGGATCAACAACTTGAGTTGATGCCATAAAACTGAAAACCAACTACAGTTATACAAGTAAAATGAGATCAACAACAATAGTTGATACCAGTAAATTGTTGTCAAACAACAGAAGTTGATCCCATTAGATAGGATCAACAACAGATGTTTATCCCATTTTACTAACTTATTCAACTGTTATTGTTGTGTTATTGAATGAATCATATTGCTGACTATATTACTTCCTTTTGAAAATAGATGCAAGGAGTGAGAAGATCACCAAGGATAAATGCGAAAAGTACATAAGAAGATGATTCACAACCGATTCAAGAAAATGTAGCCCCCAAAAGGAAGAGGGTGAACAAGTTATTGGTTGAAGAACATTCAACAAGTTGAAAGAAGAAGAAAGCAAAAAAAAATGAACAACCAGAAGGAGATTCAGAAGAAGCCAAATCGCAACAGAGTCAAAAAGTTGGAGCAACAAAAAGAAAGAGGGAGAACAAGAAGAAAAATGAACCAGAACATGAAGCAAAGGCGAAGAAGAAGAAGAATGAACAAGAACCACTACGTAAAGGAAAGAAAAGGGTGGTAATCGAAGAAGAAGACGAAGGAGATTCAGAGGATGAAGAATTAGAATCAGAGTAAGATGAGAAAGAATCAGAGGAAGAAGAAATAGTAGCCGCAGATGGCAAACCAGAGAAAGAACTAAAATATAAAAAAAATACATTGAGTTGAGTTGTATGATGTAATATAATTAATTCTATTCTATATTAAATATAAAAAAAATGAATGAGTTACACGTATGTGGGTAGGTCAAGGAAGAACGAAACCAAGTTCAAATCATGTCTGATGTCGTTGGTTGATATGTGTAAATTTCTATACAACCTGTTTGAAGTAGGAGATTCCGAGAATCAGAAGAAGACAGTCAATGGGAAAGCACTAAAGGAATGTCCATTCTGGGACTTCATCAACCTATTCTATACAACAAACATAAAAGATAGATTGACTGATAAGTGGTTAACCAAAATCAACCTTGCAATTCAGCTGCTTATTGGTGCTTTTGATAAGAAAAAAAATAAGTTCAAGTTTGGAGAAAAGGAAACTGCTTGTGAGTGCTCTCTAGAACCAAGAGATTTTGCAATCACGTTTAAGATAAGAAGGGTCACAAAGAGTGAAGAGTTGAAGAAGTTGTTGAATGAAAATAATGGACCTGAACCCCTTGCATGGTTAAAGAACAAGTTCAGACCAGATAAAGATGCAAATATTAGTGAGAAAATAACAAAGGCTGAAATTGAGCGCAAACTAAAAGATGCATCTAATGATGAGTCTGACCCACAACATTTTGTGAGACTTTTTGCTATGTGGTTGTGCACGATTTTTTTTCTTCACATATGCCGGTGCAATAGGATTAGAAAAGCAATGGCTTCTTCATATTTTAAACATGGACAAAGTCTCATGGCCAGATCACATAGTAAAGTATCTACTTAAATACATTGGAAAGCAGAAAGGAAGTGATCCTGGCTGCACAACTCTAGTGCCGGTAAGAAAAGAAGTTCATTTCATATAATGTTTATTTTTTAAGATACTTAAATGCATACTGTTTGTCAAACTAACCTCATTGATTTTTTGTATGTAGTATTGGTTCTGCGAACATACAGGAAACTACGTCACCAAGAGGTCAAATTTTGAAAGCTCAACTCCAAGATTCCTGAGATGGAGCCAACATGCAATGTGCAAAAAACTGGTAAAAGAATTTGGAAAGTGATGTAGTACATCCTTTGTCCAAGACAACATCAACTATGACTAGTTGATCACTTTACGACTGAAGCAACTTTGACAAGTTATTCTCGTTCTTCTGAAGCAACTCTGACAAGTTGATTCCATTATGTAATCAACTTTGTTTAGTTTACTTGTTTTACAAGTCTTCTAGATTCCTAGTTTAGTTATCTTTCCTTTTTATTTTTTGTTTTATGGTTCTTGTGAACCTATTTAAAGGCTATGCCTTATTGTTTAGAGACACACCTTCTTATTATTATCGTTCAATCAAGATTGATATCTTTTCAACTATTTCAATTCTCTTACTCTTAATCTTTGATTTCATCTTATTCGTATCTTCGTATCACTTGTAATCTCCTATTGTTTTCTTCTTAACAGGTTCTACATTAGTTGGTATCAGTTACCAAAGATTTTAGATTTTTATCTAAAGTCAGATCCTCAACGCTTACCCAACTCAAAACCCTACAAAAAATTCTATTTTTCCTTTTTTCAAAACTCAATGGCATATAAACTATCACCTTAGCTGACATTCAAAAAATATTTGACACCAAGATTGGGACCAAATTTGATGAACTTCAAACTTTCATTAATTCTCTAGAAACTAAACTTGATTCAGCTTCAAGTTCGTTGAAAACAAGACTTGATTTGCATGGAGAATGTATAGACAAAATATGGAAACATGTTGGTCTTGGTGACTTAGTGATGCCAAAGTTAGACGATGTTTAAGGAGATGAAGAGAAGAAGCCAGAAGAAACAAAAGTCGATGAAACACCAAAAGTTAAACCTTCCTTTGTTCAAAACACGTCTAATCCTGGGAATGTTTCACACGTCATTCAACATGCAGAACCATTAGAAGGTTATATTCACAAAAAAATTGCCACAATAGTGATGACGAAGACAAAAGCGAAGACATCGAAGAACAACAATGGAAAGAAGAAAGACGATTAAAGTCTAAAATGAATCCTTATGGAAATCTTCCAGAATATAAATTAAAGGCTGACATACCTAATTTTAATGGTGGGTTACATATTGAGGATTTACTAGATTGGTTTTATGAAGTAGAATCGTTTTTTACTTTTATGGAAGTCCCTGATTCTTCTAAGGTGAAACTGGTAGCATATAAACTTAAAGGTGGAGCTGCAGCTTGGTGGGAAACTCTCTGTGATGATCGACGTAAGTATCACAAACCTCCTATACGGACTTGGAAGAGAATGACGACTTATTAAGAGCTAAGTTTTTACCTCAATATTTTAAACAACAGATGTTTCTCAAGCTTCAAAACTGCCGACAAGGAGCTAGACTAGTAGAGGAATATGTAGCTGAGTTCTATGCATTGATTGCTCGAAACAGATTGAATGAAACTGAAGAAAAATTGGTTGCATGTTTTATAGATGTTTTGAACAACCTAATTCAGCAGGGAATGACACAATCCGTGTTTACAATGGTTGAAGCTATTCAACAGGCTATTAAGATTGAAAGGCGTATATTAAATACTTCCAAGCTAGCATCACCTCGACAAGCTCGTTATCAACACTATTATAAAACTGCAAAACCATATAATTCACAACATTATTATGGTAACCAAAGTGAAAAAGTATCAACCGAAGTTGTTGATCCACAAGAGCGAAATTATAGTCGACCTGCTCAACAACCATCAACTCCAAAATTTGCATTCAACCAAACACCTATTCCTTTAAATAATGCACCATTAATGAATATTCCTGCTGCTAAACCACCTCAGGGTACAAACCAAAGAGATACTGCTCTAAATACTAGAGGTAAATATCAACAACAATTTCCTCCTTTACCTAAAACTACTAATCCTTATGCAAAATTTAGGAGATCAAAGTGTAACAAATGCAATCAATCTGGTCATACTTCTAGTGACTGTCGTAAGTTTCATGCTTATATTCATGTAACTCAAGAAGAAACACAAGAAGAAGATATCTTAGAGGATGAAGAACATAATTATTTGCATGCACATGAAGATTATGATGCAGATTTTCTGGGTGTTTTACGTCCAATTCTGATCACTGAACCATGTCTTTCACAAAGACATGGTATTTTCAGGTCTCAATATATTATTGAAGATAAACTTTGTAGTATGATCATTGATAGTGGAAGTAATGAAAATTATGTTACTGCAAAGTTGGTTGATAAGTTGGGATTACCAGTAACTCTTCATCCAAATCCATACTCTGTTGGGTTCTTCTACACAAAAGATAACTCATCAGTGTTTGGTTAAATTTTCATTCCCTGGATATAAAGATTATGCTCTTTGTGACGTGATTAATATGAGTGCTGCAAATATACTTTTGGGAATTCCATGGCAATATGATATTTGTGCTATTCATAACTGCTATGAGAATACGTACACCTTCATTCATGATGGTTTTACTAAAGTATTATGGCCTTTGCAATCTTCTACTTCAACAAGAGAACATTATGAACCGGAAACAACTGCCCTAGTTGCTTCCATTACTCGATCTTTACAACAAACTCATACTTTGAATTCTCATGAGTCTACTAAGCCGATGGTGGAAATTCCTTCTAAGGTACAAAACTTACTATCTTCTTTTGGTAGCTTATTTCCTGATGAATTACCTAATACCTTACCTCCATTAAGGGATTTGCAACATCAAATAGATTTTATACCAGGAAGTTCTCTTCCTAATCAAGCTCACTATAGGTTGAGTCCTGAAGAGCATGAGATTTTACAAGGACAAGTTGATGATCTATTACAAAAAGGATTGATTAGGTTAAGCAAAAGTCCTTGTGCTAGTCCAACATTCCTAGTAGACAACAAAGATGGTGGTCATCATATGTGTATAGATTGCATGGCATTGGACAGAATAACTATACCATATAGATTTCCAATACCTAGACTAGATGATATGATTGATATGCTTTCCGGTGCTAAAGTATTTACAAAACTTGATCTACGAAGTGGTTATCATCAAATACGAATTTGTATAGGATATGAATGGAAGACTGCATTTAAAACTCGTGAAGGATTATATCAATGGCTTGTGATGCCATTTGGTTTGTCCAACGCTCCTAGCACGTTTATGCGTCTTATGAATCAAGTATTACAACCTTTTATGGGAAAATTTGTCATTGTATATTTTGATGATATTTTGATTTACAGTCGCAATGAGGAAGAACATCTTGAACATCTATCTCAGGTATTTTCTGCACTACATGAGAATGTGTTATATGTGAACTTAAAGAAGTGCACCTTCCTTACAAATAAAGTGACATTCTTGGGTTATGTGGTTTCAAGTATTGGTATTTATGTTGATGATTCAAAGGTTAAAGCCATTGTTTATTGGCCTACTCCTACTTCTATTCGTGAAGTACGTAGCGTTCATGGGTTAGCCTCTTTTTATAGGAGATTTGTCAAGAATTTCAGCACTATTGCAGCTGGTCTTACAGATTTTTTGAAACGTGACACATTTGTGTGGACTGAAGAAGCAGATAAGAGCTTCTTCAATTTACTCAAGGAAAAGCTGTATAGTGCTCCTGTCCTTGCTATGCCAAACTTTGACAAGCCTTTTGAAATACATTGTGATGCTTCCATTGTTGGTATAGGATCTGTACTCTCTCAGGAAGATCATCTAGTTTCTTATTACAGTGAGAAGAATTCTGATACAAGAAAGAAATGGTCTACTTATGAACTGGAATTAATAGCACTTGTTCAAGCATTGAAGCAATGACATCCTTATCTTATTCATAATGAGTTCATAGTGGATACTGATCATCAAGCTCTTAAATTTCTAAAAACACCAGCCAAAGTTAATACAATGCATGATAGGTGGTTGTCAACTATCAATTAATATACATTCTCAATAAGACATAAGTATGGAAAATTAAATCAAGTAGATGATGCCTTGAGTAGGAGAGCTCATCTTCTTGTAATTCTCAAACATGAGAGTTTGGATTTTGATTTTCTAAAAGACCTTTATAGTGAAGACAAGGATTTTCAGAGTTTCTGGGAGAAGTGTGGTTCAAAAGGCGCTGTTAATGATTTCCGCATTCAAGATGGTTTTCTTTTTAAAGGAAATCGTTTATGTATTCCACAATGCTCTTTACGTCTTCATCTAATCATGGAATTGTATGGCAGTGGTCTTGGTGGACATTTTGGACGTGATAAAACCATTTCTTTGGTTGAAGAACGTTATTTCTGGCCTTCATTGAAACGAGATGTTCAAAAGTACATGCAAAAGTGCATGGTTTGTCAAAAATCTAAGGGATCTGTTCAAAACACAGGATTGTATACTCCACTTCCAATTCCAGAGGCTCCTTGGGTAAATATTAGCATGGATTTTGTGCTTGGTTTACCACGTACGTATAAAGGGAATGATTCTATTATGGTAGTGGTGGATCGTTATTAAAAAATGGCTCACTTCATAGCTTGCAAGAAAACAACAGATGCTTCACATATTGCTTACTTATTTTCAAGGAAGTAGTACGTCTGCATGGAGTTCCCAAAACTATTACATCTGATAGAGACACTGAATTTTTGAGATATTTTTGGAAATCTTTATGGGTGCGTTTGGGAACTAAACTTCAATATAGCACAACTGCTCATCCCCAGACAGATGGGCAAACTGAGGTGGTCAATCGTTCTTTAGGTAATCTGATTCGAGATAAGATACTTGCAGGCGAAGAAAAACAATGGGATTGTTAGACCATAGCTCGGTTGAACCCACCAAGCGTTGGTATGTCAAGTTTGGTTGTCATATTTTAGTGAACCAAAACTCATTTAGGAGTCGCTTGATTAAATATACTAGAGTCAACTTCGTATAGGTTAGCTTGAAAGTATTAGGATATGAGACATTACAAGTATTGCGAAGACTTGAAGAAGTGAAGAAGTACGGAGCTACAACCACAACATCATCCTTCCACTTGAGATTAGTGATATTTGACTTGAACTGTTTCATTCTCTAACGTATCTTTCAAGTCGTGCATATTGAAAACAAAATGCGAAGCATGAACACTCTAGATAGATATAGTATTAAGGAATACAATACGAGGTTTATTGCTTAACCATTAAACTTTGTAGATAAGACATCAACATAATCGTATGAATGCTATTGTGATTATGTATGGGTATGAGGTGAGGATTTCATCCTAGAAAACAATATTCTTACATGTGTTTTAAGGAAGTAAGTTCATGAACTTTGTTTGTGAACCGAAAAGGAAATCGCCAGGCGTTACTGGGGCTGTTCTTCATTGCATATATTATGAACGACCAATATGTGTGATTAGTATAACCGCTCATGACTTGTTTGTGTTCTTGGTAAAACTATTCACATGAGGCCTGACTTTTGTGTTGGTATGGATTTTATTAGTGAAACCGATCTTAAGTAATCACCTGATGGTATGATCGAGTTTGTGTAGTTTGTAAGGCCTAACATTGGGTAAAGGGGAACCGATCCTAGTAAAAAGTACAACACATCACAAAGGGGAATCGATCCTTGTATCGGGTGCAACAAGGTTTATAGCAGAAAAGGGATCCGATCCTATGGACATGTGCAACACGTTTTTAGGCAAAGGGGAACAGATCCTATGGACATGTGCAACACATATGAGTTAGATACCATATATATGTGGGGAACCGATCCTAGTACCTAGTCAACCGAATTTTGGGAAGCTAGTGTGACTATGCACAATACTCACATGGAGGTAGAATCGAAACTTGTTTTGGTAGAACCGTTAAACCCATGATTTGTGATTGAGTGTTACTTGATCAATCACATAGTTCTTGAAAGTCATATGAACCAATTCTAAACTTGTTTGGAAGTGTGGTAAATCGGTTTCAAGCGAGTAAGTATGAAAGATGACTTACAAAGAAAGGATGTCGATACACTTTGAACACGTGCAGTAATGCGTATATTTTTTATTGTTCAAAGATATTCCTTAATGGCTAAGAAGGAAGTAAACCCCAGGATCGAAATTAAATAAGTTAAGAATCTTTTAATTATGTATGGAAAATAAGAATTAATAATGTGCATTTGCTAGTTAAAGATTTTCCAAGGAGATTTTCGATCAAATATTTTGGACAGAGCATTCTCAGGAATTATGAAAACCGAATATGAAAATTATTATAGAATATCTTGAGAATATTTTCGGTTTTGGAAATTCCTTGGTGTCCAAACTTCTTTGTCTATAAATACTTGAAATTTGCATTTCGGGCAAACTAATCCTTCGTGACAGTAAACTTCCTCTGTTGTACTGTTACTGGTGAAGCCGCCTATTCGGAGAGGAGAGTGACCTAATTAGGAGAAATCTCTTACATCCGCTCAGTTTAAAATCTTCTTTGGGATTGAGAAGCTCTAGCGCGTACCGTTGGTGGGAAACTAGATAATTGCGGTTTATCTTTTGTTTTCATATGTTAGTGGTTGAACTTTGATTGCACCTGGTTTGTTTATGCTTGAGAATCTTCTCTTCTGATATAAGATTCACTCAAACTAGTTCAAGGTTTCGTTAGGGATCCTTAGGCTGTTGTTAGTGCTAAAGACTATCTTATGATAATCCATTGTTAAGAGACTCCGTTCTATGCGTGATTGATCACAAGAGATTCAAGTAGTTGTGTGCAGGTGTTTATTGAAGATCTTAGAAGATTTAAAGACAAAGAAGAGATAGAAGATTTCTGACTTGGTTATATAAATCTTTGGTGCGCACAATACTTGTTTCGGTAAAAGAGGATCCAACTATAATCGATTTATCCTAGTGGTACTTTGATAGAATAGTTGTGTAGATCGTGTACAATACGTTTCCCTGGGATTAAAGGTATTGATTGCAAAATCTTAACGATTACCTTTTGGTGATTGAACATAAGATAGATCTTGGAACCTGGAAAAGGAGTTTATGTTAAGATAAACAAAAGAGCCTTTGTCCAACTCATATCACTTGGTTGAAGAGAGTTGATACCAAACATATTTGTTGTTCCTTTACTGTTTGGAATACGAACCAAAGTAATTGGTCCAAGGTCCAAGTACGTGACTTGTTTACAGGTCGGAGGCATGGGAATACAGACGGAACTAGGTGAACTATAGGTTTAGTTGCTTGGTATCAACTATACGAAGTTGGTTTATTTTGTATAGTGGCTTAATCCTGAGAGTATTCAATTTTGGACAAGGTCTCGGGGTTTTTCTGCATTTGGGGTTTCCTCGTTAACAAAATATTGTTGTGTCATTTACTTTATGTTTCCGCATTATAATTGTTTTATTATAATTAAAGTAAATTACACAAACGTTAATTCCTATTTACTTGATAAGCAATCCTATTGTGTTTGGTGAAGTCCGAACCTTTGTATCAAGTAAACACACTTCATCGTTGTATTGTCTCGATCTCGTATCCATAGACGATCACACGAAGTGTGAACCGATTTGTTGTATTGTCTCGACTCAGTCCATAGACAATCACTTTCGGATAAAGGACTTATAGGAAGAAAAAGTTTTAGCTTGAGGTATATTTGGGTACCCTCGCCTTTTAAGGGATACTCTCCTTCCTCATATGGAGTTTGCTTTTAACACTTAAGTTAGTCGATCTACAGGTAAAACACCATTTGAAATTGTTTATTCTAAGGTCCCTAACCATATTTTAGATTTGCTAGTTCTTCCAAAGCTGCAACAGTCGAGTACAAGAGCTGATACTATGCTTGAGAAAGCTTCACAGATTCATCAAGAAATGAAAGCCAAACTTGCAGATTCTAACAACAAGTACAAATAAGATGCAAATCAACATAGAAGACTTAATACTTTTGAAGAAGGCGAATTGGTTATGATTCATATTATAAAAGTAACATTTCCTACTAGTACTTATAACAAGACCAAGATGAAGAAATATGGACCATTCAAGATTTTGAAGAAAATCAGTGACAATGCATATGTTGTTGATCTTCCATCAAATTGGAACATCTCTAATATCTTCAATGTTCAAGAAATATTCACATTTCATGGAGAGAATGAAGTTCTTTCTAATCATTAACTCGAGGACGAGTTTCTTTAAAGAAGGGGGGACTGATGTAGTACATCCTTTTTCCAAGACAACATCAACCATGACTAGTTGATCACTTTACGACTGAAGCAAATTTGACAAGTTGTTCTCGTTCTTCTGAAGAAACTCTGACAAGTTGATTCCATTCTGTAATCAACTTTGTTTAGTTTACTTGCTTTACAAGTATTTTAGCTTTCCTAGTTTAGTTAGCTTTCCTTTTTCTTTTCTGTTTTACGGTTCTTGTGAACCTATTTAAAGGCTATGCCTTCTTGTTTAGAGACACACCTTATTATTATTATTATTCAATCAAGATTATCATCTTTTCAACTATTTCAATTCTCTTATTCTTAATCTTTGATTTCATCTTATTCGCATCTCTTTCGTCTCTTCGTATCACTTACAAACTCCGTATTTCTTTCTTCTTAATAGGTTCCACATTCGAAAGAAAGTTAACAAGGGAATATACATGACTTGGTTTAATCATCAGGTAAAAAATGCATTCACCCAATTTATATTTCAAAAAGATTTTGGTTTTTATTATGTCAACAAAAGGAAGTTGATAACAGTTTAGATGGTCAAAAAACAAAGTTTGTGTATCAACAATTGAAGTTGATCCATTTGTATGTATACTGATTAGTTTCCTAGTACAGAATACTGATTTTTTTGTGTGTAAACAATGGAAGTTGATCCCATCAAATGGATCAACTTCCATTTTTGACACAAAATAACTGAAATCTATTAGAGAAAAGATTGATTATGCACATTTATTGTATCTACGTCTTCAAATTAGAGATGGTTCAGATTAGTATTAGGAAAACAAGTGTGATTATAGATGATAGAGTTAAAGAAATGATACTAAGTTGCCATCTAAAATGTATTACAGATTTTGTGTATCAACGGTGAAAGTTGATCCCCAATGAATGGAATCAACAATCAAAGTTGGCACAATATCTGAAATGTTTTATAGATTTTGTGTATCAACAATAGAAGTTGATGCAATTGTATGGAGTCAACAAACTAAGGTTTACACAGTAACTCAAATGTACCCCATTTCGTTTGTGTCAACAATGGAAGTTTATCCCCAATGAATGGAATCAACAACCAAATTTTACATCATATCTGAAATGTACTCCACTTATATATTGCTGCAATTTCATATACGTCGCACCTCACTCGGGGGATACGCCCCCTCGTGAAAGATATATTAAGGGTAAAATGTGAGGAAAAAATATTATTGCCAAAAAAATACTTTGCTCACTGTATTGCTCACCGGTTTGCAGGTTCATGAAGATTTTTTTGATCCGGTTAAACAAGATGAGATGTATTTGATTGACCTGTCAGCACCAGCACGAGAGTTGGAAGTAGAGAGGCATAGGAATGAGGAGATGGTAGAACAAAACATGTATCTTGAATTTGACAAGCAGGAAATAACTTATCAAAGGAAGATCCAAGCAAAGAAATTGATGAACAACATAATATTCATGAAGAAAATTATTGACAGTAACAAGGACAAGATTCAGTTGCCGCCTGCAGATGAACAGAGACTTAAAGATATTGCCAAAGAACTGAAGGAATGGAATGAAAGGGAGAATCATCTCCAGAGTGCAAGATCAGAGAGTACTCAACAAGAATTCAATAGAGCAGCCAAAGATTTGTTAGAGACTGAAATAACTCAGGTGGAGAATACAAGTGAAGAACAATCTGCAAAGGGGAATGAAGCTGATTTGGAAGCTGTTACAAATGAAGAACCATTTGGAAAGGAGAATGAATCCGACTTGAATGTAGAAGAAGAACAAGAATCAAGTCAACTGACATTGTCACTTTTAGATGCAGGTCAAAGTGATTTGGAAAAAAACTTTCAGAAGGGTTTTCAAAGTGGATTAAAGCTCTGGGTAAATATAGAGCCAGATCTATTGGCAAGATGGAAGATGGAATTTGATGCATGAAAAGAAGAAAAAAGAAGACAAGAAGAAGCGAATATTCAGATCAGTAATGTGGTTGCAGAGATTGGTAATTCAGTTCAACAGTTAGAAGAGGAGAATGAAGTCAAAGAAAGAGAAAGGAGTACAAACGTGCAGGAAGCGAAGATGGTGGGAGATTTAATTGTTTATTCAACTCCTCCAATTAAGACTATACTTCCAGAAAGCTCAGATTATGTCCATATAGGTATTATTTTAACTCATTTGAAGAAGTAATCAATTTAAAAGACGTATAAGAATTGTATCCAATTGTGTTTATGTTATGCACAATTTGTATAATCTATTGATTTGTTATGAATTAATTTGTTTGGTTTAATGATTTATATGCCTCCGTAATGAATGAAAATGAGTGAATGTTAGCATTAAGTGTACAACTAATTGATTTGTATACATTTTTTTTAATTAACTGTCAACAATGAAAGTTGATCCATGAAAGCAATGGATCAACAAATAATAAATGATTGTTAGCATTGCATGGTTTTTACAGATAATGGAATTAAATTTGCGCATACAGATAAAACCATGGATACTTTTTTATTTTTATAAGAGTAAACAGTAAAAGTTGATCCAATAATGTGGGGTAAACAATGGAAGTTGATCCCATAAAAGTACCAACAACAATTTGTTAACCCCAAAAAAAATGGGACAAAAATGATAGTTGATACTGTTTACATATGAGTGTTTCATATTAATCTAATCAGATTATTTCCCTACGGGTACTACTACAACCTTCCCAAGCTTCCCTGCGATCACTGCCGGAATATTTACTCCTACTCCTCCTGAACAGATGGAAGATGCTCTGACACAAGAACCGGAATATACTCCTACACAGCAAACCGAAGAGGCTGATTCTGAAACTCCAGATGACGATAATGTGTTGGAAGGACTTAAAGTGATATAGAAATTGGATGAAATAGAAGGTCCGACTGAAGAAGAAGACACCACCCAAGACGATGATGATTCTGAAGCGACGCAGAGCCAAAGGAATCATTCTGATGCTACTGGAAGAGCAGTGAGGTATAACACAAGGTCGTCAAGGAAGCCGCCAAATAAATGCACACCTCAAGGTAAAGTGAAAAGGGGGAAGAAAGGAGGAAAGAAGAAGAAGAAGAAGAAGATGGGAGGTGTTGAAGAACCGGAAATAATCAACCTTGATGATTACATTGATGTGACGCCACCTGAGCCAATAAAGCTGAAGAAGCCAGATAAACTCAAACTCTGGAAATCCTGCACCGAGGAAGAAAAAGAGGTCCTTCGACCATTCTTTGAGAAAGCGACATAAAGGTATGTAACTCCGTAACAAATTGCCTGTTTATTCATAGGTATAAACAATGAAAGTTGATGCCATGCAACATCTGCGAAAAACGATTGTAAATCCAAGTTGCAGTTAGAATTTCTAATATGTTATGTTATGTTAGGGAGTTAACCTATTCTTTACAAATGCATTTCCAGAGCATGTAGCTTTTATTTCAACAATGAAGTGGAAGAGATCTTTTATGGAAGGCATATCCAAGCTCTAATAGATAACCAGAACATTAACAGCGAGATTGTTGATTACTACATCAACATGCTGCAATCAAAGATGGAAAATCCAGCTAAGCCAAAGTACTACGGGAAGAAGCACTTAATTATGTCTACAAATGCTTATGTAAGTAACTATTGAAGGGTGGTTTTAGTTTCGGTTCTACCCGTCCTAGCTACACCAAGCGACCTCACTATACCAAGAATAGTAAGAGAGAGAGTTGTCTTTCCATTGTACCTTGTCCTTCTTTACATAGACTTTCTAAAAGCCCCTCCATTTTATGACATCATGCCATGTGTCCTAAACTTCTTTAATCACTGCTAATGCCATTCCTTCTCTAATAAAACCTCATTCTTTCCTATTAATTCCTCCCTTGTCCTTTCCATCTAATGGATACTTTCTTAGTGAACTTGGGCTTTAGGCCCCATGTATCATGTTGGGCTTGCCTCCCTTTTAGGAGCACACTATCCCGGCTACGGGGTAATATTTTTTATGTATCAACATTAGTCCTCTGACTATTGGGTCAATTGTTAAATGACCCAATAGTCAAATCATCATGCATTCTCGATCAACACGTGTCGCAAGCAGCGGGACGGTTACTATGTCATTTATGATGCACTTCCTCTATATAAAGGTATCGTACCTTCTACCCGATCATCAATTTCAAGCACCTTGTTTTCCATTTTTGCCTCTTCCCGTCGGATACTTTACTTAGGTGGCTCATTCCCTTCATGGGTATGTTTGATCTTAGCGCCTATCCCTGCACTGGTCTCAATGTTCAAGGAGGCGGAACTAGCATGTTGTTAGTGAAGGCAGAAGTTGAGGCGTTTCGCGAACACAAACTAGCAAACAGGGACTCCATGCGTGCCCAGTTCGCGGAACGTCATGAAGTGCATCAAGTGGCTCAGAGGGACGGACACATGACATCTTCCATTCAACAAGCTTTAGATGACGCTGTCACAGCTCGGTACGCTGCTAATTCACTTCTCATGGAGTCCTCACTCATGACAACAACTATAGATCATGCCATCGTTGATTGTCGTTCGTGTGCCCCTAATCAAGTGACTCCGCGACTTCCTGGGTACACTCTGTCCCTAGCGGCTGTCTCAGCGCTCATAAACTTGCTCTATCCCATAGATGAACTTGCGCGTCTACTAGCATTAAGAGCAGAGGTGGAGGTGTTGTGGGCTCTCAGGAGGACTCGCTTAGACAAATCACGTAGGGAGTGTGATGAACATGAAGGCACTCTTGTGCTTGCTCGTAATGCAAGAGGTAAGGGTAAACTCATGCGAGATATCCGTAGGTTGATAAGTGAGGATAACTGGGAATTGTCTCAAGCCACCATTCAATGTGATGAGGGGCGTCTGATGGCGGAAGCCGTGGATATGCACATTGCCCGTTGTCGCGAGCTGA